>NW_027045487.1:0-98376 GCF_025399875.1 Dalotia coriaria
TACCAGTGTATTATTAATGAAGTAATAGCATAAGCATTTGGCAAATATCAATAAAATGTCTTTTTACTATAATAAATTTTACTAAAATTTAATACTAAATAATAAGGTAATATACATCATAAAATACTAGTAAAAGTAAAAAATAAACATGGTGATGCACCACTAGTACTAAATAATAAACCTAAAAATCACTGGCAATACCACTAAGAAACCTAATATTCCACCACAAAAGAAACCTATTAAAACTATTATAAAATTACCCAATTTAATTTCAAAATATTTAGAAAATGGTAAACTTTTTAACATTAAAGCACCTGTTGTATTTAAAAACAGCTAATGCTAACATTATTCCACTTAAGCAAATAAATTTTACTTGCTTTATCTTTTTTTATTATCTTTATAATCAAAAACTGTGATCAATAAAAAAGTAATTAAAATTAACACTCCACTAATTATATTCAATAACAACACATTCATTTAATTACCACTCTTTTTTATCATAATGATTTTCTTTGTTCTTAAATAATTAAAAACATCTGCCAAAAAATAACAAGAACCTATTAAATTACTATTACTACAAATAATAATATTATCTGAGACTTTTTTTAAACAACTAATTAATTTTTGTGGATATTTTTATTTTTTAACAAGAAAATATAATTTGTTGAGGAATAATTATATTAATTTTTAGCGTTTTAATTAATGCTTTAAAATAAATAGTTTTATCATTAATTTGATACCTATTTCTCAAATCGTAATCTAATATTAGTATCATTAATGATTTTTAAAGCTTGTTTAATATTAATTTCTAAAAATGTTTTTGAAATTACTGTTAAAACTAATTTTTTATTTTCTTGATAGTATGGTTGGTTGATTAATCTTGGAGAATATATAGGTTTATAACCTTCCATATCAATTTGCTTTTTTAATTTATTATTTAAATTACCTGAAATAAAAAGATTTTTTGTCATTGGTTTTACTATTCCCAATTTTTGATGTAATATTTCAGATGTAGTTTTACCAAGTCTATCTTGATGATCTTTACCAATTGAAGTGATAATAGCATATGTTGCATCAATGATATTTGTAGGATCAATTTTTCCACCAATCCCAACTTCAATTATTGCTCATTGCACATTTTGTTCTTGAAAATAAATTAATGCAATTAAAGTTAAAATACCAAAAAAACCTAATTGATAATATTCAATATCATCAAAAATCAAGTCTCTAATACGAACTAAATCTTGATTACTAATCATTCTATCATTAACAATAATTCGTTCATTAACAAACTCAATATGGGGAGAAGTAAACAAACCGATTTTTTGTTTTAAGGTTTGTGATAATATAGCAAAAATTAAACGCGATACTGAACCTTTACCATTTGTTCCAGTTACATGAATATACTTAATATTATTGTTTAAATATTTTGGACTAATAATTTTTAATTTTTTAAACAATCTTTATTTGAATATTTAGATATTTTTTAAAAATTCTTCATTCATATTTTTAAAATCCCTTATTTAATAATTATTATTATCAATATTAATTAAAGGATTAACAGTTCTTCAAGTCACATAAATAATAATTGAATTAATTATAATTTTAAGAGGTGCTTGCACAATTCTCATAATTGCTGTTACTCCATAATCCTTGGCATTAGGATCAAATAAAGTCATATCAGCATAGGAGGCTATAAGCACTGTTGTTACATACTCAGCTACTACCGCTAATAAAATAATTGGTAAAATTTCTTTAATTCTATAAATTTCTTTTTCAATAAACAATAAAATAAAACACTATAAATACTTAATAGGCCAATAATGCCACCACCACCCATAATACTAGCCAGAACATATTTATTAACAATAATTCCTGACATAGAATATGATGATTGCTTACCTGAAATAACAATATACATGCCGCCACCAGCAAAGAAAATAATAAAAAAATTAATTAAAGCAAAAATAACTCATGGATAATCTTTTAGTTTTACTTTAAATATTCCAGCAATTCCTGCTTAAAAACCAGTAAAAATAATCCAAAAATATAATAAACGATAATATATGAAGGAACAAATAACATTACTAAAATATCTGTTACTGCAGCACAAATAATACCTATAATTGGACCAAACATATAACCGGTTATTTTAATCATTAAACCCTCAAAAGCAATTCTAATTGGTGGTAATACTGTAATGGGTATCGTAATAGAAACAATAATAGTTGCCACAACTGATACTGAAGATAACATTGTTATATAAGCAATATTTTTAGTAGTAAAACGAACACCTTTATACCTATTTATCTTTACGAAATCATTTTCAAAAACTATTCATTAAAATATATGCTAACATTATGCTACTTAAAGTAATAATTAAATAAATAGCTGTAGATCTACTAAATAAATTTAAGGTATTTAAATCATATCGTTGAGAAAATATGTGATTAAATATTAAATTATTGGGCATTTAAATAACCACCATTCCCGAAATATTCTTTAAAACTAGATTAATTTTAACAAATATATCATAACATTGTTTGCTTAAATACATATAATAAAATTAGTATTTTTTATTTTTATCACTTAATGGGAGTTTTATTTTTTGAAATCAATCAATTATTAGTTTTGCTAAATGGTCTTGAATTAAAAAAAACATTATAAGCACTTAAAGGTGAAGGATGTGCACTCTCAATAATAAAATGTTTTTTTATTTCTTGCATTTTTACCTCATAAAATAAAAACAAGATTAGTACAGTTTAAATTTAAAAATGATAAAACATGATCAGTAAAAGTTACTCATTGATATTGTAAATGACTATTAGGTTGACTTTGTCTGACAGTTAAAGTTGTATTTAAAAGCAAAACCCCCTGTTTAGCTCAAGTTGTTAAATTACCATCATTATCTTAAATGTTTTTTACACTTGGTGGTAATGGAGTATTTGTTTGAACACTAAATGCTAAGCCATGAGCTTGATTTGGCTGATGATAAGGATCTTGACCTAATATTATTACTTTAACCTTTGATAAAGGAGTTATTTTAACAGCTTGAAATATTTCTTCTCATTGAGGATAACAAAGATAAGTTTGATATTCCTTTTTAATATCTTCTAATAATTTAGTAAAATATGCTTCTTTATATTCTTGTTGAAAAAATTCTAATCATGAGGAATCAACAAATAAAGTTTTATTATACATTTTTTTCACCTACTACTTATGATAACTTTGATTATTAAGTATTTGTAATGAACGATATATTTGTTCTAATAAAACAACCTAACATAATTGATGAGGTAATGTTATTTTAACAAAGGAAATTTTAATTAAATTAATATTGTCTTTTAATATTTGTGCTACACCATTACTACCGCCAATAATAAAACCAATTTTACCTTGTTGATAAATTTGATTTTTATTAATCATCTGTGATAATTGTTTACTACTTATTAATTGTCCCGATAAATCTAATAAAAATCATTGATAATCATTATTCTTTGATATGTATTCGGTGATTTTATTGGTTTCAATTTTAATATTATTAGGAATTGAATTTAATTTAGATTCGATAATATTTTTTGTTTCAATATTAGTTCGCTTTTTAATTCGTTCTAAATAATCTTTGGCGGCTGATTTTCAATATGTTTGTGATAACTGGCCAATACAAACAATTTTAATATTTATCATTATAATTCTGAAAAAGCCATGTTATTTATTCTTTCATGAACCACTTTATCTGGGTTACGAAAATCAACATCACCCAAAGCTTTATCAATAGTATTTGGATTAATAACAACTATTTCTTTTTTATTTTTATCAACTCATAAACTAAAAATTACATCAATTTGAATATTAAAATCAATTTTAAAAGTCTTGTTCATTTTTGAATCTTTCATTATAAAGAATAAATGAATTCAACCTTTTTTAATAATGGTTTTATTTTTATCATCTTTAAAGTCAGTAATTTTTGGTGAAACAATACTAGTTTTAGCAACTTTTGAAGGGTTTTCTGCTTCTGTTGCTGTTTCATATGAAACATATCAATAACCATAATATTGCTGTTTAGATATATCATTATCAGTTAAACCAAAAACTAAAAGACTTCCATTTGCATCTTTACAACTAAATGGTTCATTCATTACTTTATCTGGATCATTATTAACATTATAATTTATACTCTCATAATTACCTGATTTATATTGGTCACTATTATAAAAATCCCTAGCAGCACCTGTAACTTCTAATGCATTACGATCAATTCTAATTTTGTCTGCTGCTAGTTGCATAAATGCAGCGAGTGGTTTGTATAAAAGTTTAGTATCATATTGACATAATCAACTAACGGATCACCTTCTTTGTTTGATGGCTCGTTTTCAAAATTTGCTTGAATTTTTGAACCATCTCCAGTACCACAAGCCACAATAGTACTCACAGAAGAAGAAAGTAAACTAAGTGTTGAAAATAAAGTGATTAATTTACGCATTTGATTGTTATTCTCCTTAAACCAAATAATAATTAAATATTCACTAAGAATTGTAACTTATTTTTTTATAAAAAGCAAAAGGAAATTCATATAGGTAAAAATACATTTTTTAAAATTAAAATATTAATGTTTATTTTAAATTATATATTTTTTTATCATTGATAATTACTTTTGCCAATCTATTTCATCTTTAAAATAATCAGATTTATTAATTTTTTGTTGAAATTTCATTGCTTCTTCATATGTTGATAATGTTGATAATTTATTTTCTTTTAATATACTTTCATATGTTGATAATTTATCTTCATTTTGTTCTAAAATTTTTTCATCTAAAATATCGTATATAGTATTTTGCATTAAAAAAAATTAAAGACTTCCAAATGATTATTTCAAACGACTAACATTAAAGCATTATGTCCATATTCATTTACTTGATAAAGATTTCATTATTATCTATTAAATACTTAACTATCTCTAAATCATTATCTTTGATAGCTAACATCAAAATAGTTAACTTAAGTTATTATTCGTAATCACTTGTATTATTTTTTCATTTTTCTTATTAATAAATACTCTTTTTTTCTAATGTACTTTTTTTCTCTTTCTATAAATTAAACTTGATACAATAATAAATTTAATCTTATTAGTTTAAATTGTATTTAATATTTCTGCTTTTGTTTCCAAAGGTAATTGAGATTCTATTAAGCCCATATTCTCTCATTTTTGTTTGCTTGCATTTTTTGATTCTTCTGATAAAGGTTGCTGTAACTCTGGAATTTCGAGTGTTTTGAACAATAATTTATTATTTGCTACTCGCGGCTCGATTCCGGCTCATCTTAATCTGTACCACCAGGAGTTGCTAAACGCTTGCGTGAACAATTGGGGTTTGCAGGTGGCTAATGTGCCGTAAAGCTCCCAGGGATACAATCATCCTGCTACTCGTCCTATTCTGCACCGAGCTGGCGCAATCAAGTGTTAACCGTTAACGCTCTGAATGTTCGGTACAGTTGCGGGTTTTTGTGAGGTAACTTTTATTTATTTTTGGAACAAATTTCTTTAACATGGTTTACAGTATTTTTGATCAAAATATGTTAATTTTCATTGGGTTGATGGTTTTTTGTTAGTAATAAATTATCTTAGCAAAAGTATTATAAAAAGCGTTTTGATCGTTTATTTACATTTAAGAAGACATCATTTTCTCTTCATTTATTTTAAAAGACACCCAATTTGTTTCGGGTGCAAGTGGTGTTAGTGGTCTTAAGGGATTTTGGGAACCACCGGTGCAAATCCAATGCCTCAAACTTAAGTTGATGTACCTAATACCGGCAAGTAACTTTTCTTCAACAAAGCAGAAATCCTAAAATGGAAGAAAAGTTAAAAACTTTTCTTGTGAGGAATAATGACAACTATTATTTGCCAAAATGATAACAAATGTATAGGTATTTATTAAAGGATATTTAATCCATGGTATAAAATTTTAATTGATAATGAATAGTTATACGAAAAATCTAAAATCAAGAAATCACAATAGTTTAGTTTAAATTTCTGTGACTTATGTAACGAGTGTTACAAATCTTTGTAGGTATTGAATAATATTTCACGAAACACCGCCTGACTTTTATAACCCTACCAACCTGCTGGTTGGCTGGACCGTTGCTTATTACAATTTCTCCTTGTAACTCTTAATTAAATCGCTGCAAAATGTAGCAGGATAAGAATGCAAAGTAGTAAAAGTCATGGTAAATATTTTGTTGGTACTACACTTGTACTCAACATGAATTATGTTTCAAAGTACATATGAAAGAGTTAGGTTATAAACGTCTTTGTATGATGCGATTCTGTGTTCACTATAAGGCTTATAATTTGAAATATTTATTTATTTATAATTTTCGTGAATATAAAATAAACATCTTCATAGTTTATGCGAAACATGTCAACTCAAAATAAAATTGTAAATCCAATATTCACGAAAATTATAAATAAATAAATATTTCAAATATAAAAATGGATTACGTATTCACCAAAGAAAGTAATAAATAAGGCTTATAAGTAAGTATGTATAAGTAATGAGCGTGTTGTTCGTGTGGTGCACGAGTGTAGTGTATGGGCTTTGCCGGTGTATGCATCAGTTGAAGGTTTGGCGCCAAATTTGAAATGCCTTTCCGATCATAAACCTCTTAAATGGGTAATGAACATTAAAGATTCTTCCTCACGACTCGTTAAATGGAGACTAAGATTAAAGGAATACGACTTCGAGTAATACGAATATATTCCTGGAAAACAAAACACTGTAGCCGATGCTCTAAGTCGAATTAAGCTAGAAAAGGACCCAGTGCAAATTTGTTGTACTTCTCCTATTTCCGAATCATATGAATCTTTCTTGGAAATTCTCAAAACAAAACTTATAGTTAATACTAACTTGACCGAAGATAATCAGAGCGTCTCAAAATGTAACGATAATATTGCAGTACTAATTAGCCATGACTTAGAAGCAAAAGATCAACATTTAATCGATTTAACCAAACGGTATACATTTGTTTTGCAAGTAGAACACTTAACAAAGCCGAACAAAACTATAGCACAATTGAGAGAGAACTGCTAGCTATAGTATGGACAACTAAACATTTTCGCCCTTACCTTTTCGGCAAAAATTTAAAATCCTTTCCGATCCTAAACCTCTTAAATGGGTAATGACCATTTAAGATCCTTCCTCCCGACTCGTTAAATGGAGACTAAGATTAGAGGAATGCGACTTCGAGATTGAATATATTCCTGGAAAACAAAACACTGTAGCCGATGCTCTAATTTTTAGATTTCTCCTATTTCCGAATCATATGAATCTTTCTTAGAAATTCTCAAAACAAAACTTATAGTTAATACTAACTTGACCGAAGATAATCAGAGGCAGGACATGGATTGGGTCCTACTGACTGCTGTGCCAATTGTTAATTGTATCTTGGTGGTTAGAAGGTGAAGCTGGCTGTTGTTGTATCGAAGACGTAGTTTTATTGGTGAAGACAACCGTTTATTATACCGAACTTAATTAGATGCTCTTAAGACTTGTAGATTCGCGTACTTAACAATAATAAATCGGACAGTGAACAGCGACAGTGGCAACTCTCTTGACTTCTGTAACTCTCCAAAAATGCGAAACAGTGGCTTAAGTACTAGAAAGTCCTACTGGACTTTCTTCAGTTGTGACGTCGATGAGTGATCGGGTGTTTACATGGTGTCATTAAGAGCGTGAACATTTTAGATAACTTATTACTAACGATGGAAATGTGTGATTACACTAGAACTGCCTAAAGTCCAAGGCGTGATTTAGCAAATAATGAACGATGCGTAAACAATAACAGTAAACTAAAGTTAATTTAGAAAATAACTTGATCCTAAAAATTTGGAGCATAACAATTGCAGTACTAATTAGCCTTGACTTAGAAGCAAAAGATCAACATTTAATCGATTTAACCAAACGGTATACAGAGCATCTTCCTGAATTAACCTGATTAAATTTGGAACTTCTAGATATTCACGCATTCCATGAAGGTAGCAGGCATATAATATACATGATTCATAAAAATACTTTTGGAATTCAGTTGAATATCCAGTTATCTTTAAACTATTGCTAAAATTAAAGGAATTTCTTACCTTAAACCAGATTTTGTCTATAAGCCTACCTCGTATAACAGCTAATTTTGATAAGTTAAGTTGGAATAAAGTTAGATCAATGATCAGATATGAATTTCGAAACCCTAACATTAAAATCTCAATTATGCACGATATACTAAAACACCTACTGTCAACGAAATTAATGAATTCAGAAAACCATTCTTCCCCAGTGGAGGACATTGTGGTTTTCACAAAACATACAAGCGTATAAAACAACTATATAATTGGCAAGGAATTAAAAGTGATGTAAAAGCTTTCGTAAAATCATGCAAGGAATGTCAGAAAAATAAACTTGTACGTAAGAAAACCAAAATGTCACTCGAAATTACAACTACGTCATCAAAACTCTTTGAACGTAATAGTCTTGACATCGTAGGACCTCTTCCAATGTCACTGTCAGGTAACAAATTTATCCTTACCTTACAAGACGACCTAACGAAATTCCTACAAGCATATCCCATTCAAAATCAAGAAGCTAAAACCATCGCAGACATCTTCGTAAAGAAATTTGTATGCATTTTGGAACTCCTGATAAAATCCTTACTGATCAAGGCGCAGAATTCCAGTAAAATCTCTTCAAGGAAATGTCAAAACTTTTTCGCATTAAAACCATTAAGACTACAGCATATCACCCACAGACTAACGGCGCTTTGGAACGCACTCATCAAACAATTGCTGATTACCTAAAGCATTTCATTAAGGAAGATCAAACAGATTGGGACCAATGGCTAGATTTTGCAACATTTTCTTACAACACGTGTGCCCATACATCAACTCGATTTACTCCCTATGAATTAGTATTTGCAAACAATGCTTCTCTTCCATCTTCCCTTCCAGGTCCTCCATCCTTCAGATATGACGATTACATCAGCGACCTCCGGACCAAAATGCAAAATCCAACGAAATCGCTCGAGACAATTTAATCGAATCCAAAGTAACCAATAAAAATTACGCAGATCGAAAAACAAATTCGGTAAAATTTGAAATCGGAGATTATGTCTACCGAACAAATGAGCATACGCGACCCGGAAGAAGTAAGAAACTCACTTCAATTTATTTAGGTCCATATCAAATCATTGAAAAATTATCAGATGATAATTTTAAGATTCGACAAAAAATAAAAATTTAACCGTTCATGCGAATAGACTTAAAATAGCTTACATCTTATCGAAGAAAAAATACATGCTATCGGTATGCAACATCGACAAATAACAAACTTCTGTAACAATGACAAAATAACATCCATAATTGGTTGTCGCGACCTTGCAATTTTAGAACAATCTATGACTTCATTACAAAATTTAACAAACACTACTAATTCTTTAGCTGACGATGACTCCAATAGAAGGCCGAAACGAGCATGGCTAAATATCGTCGGAACGGCTTTCAAAACTATATTCGGCACGTTAGACGAAGATGACGCGAAAAAATTATAACGAGGCAATAAACAGAGTCGGAGAAAATGAGAGAGAACTAGTGAACTTACTCAAACAACAGGCTATAGTCGTTAAATCAAACATCGAGAACTTTAACAATTCGCTAACTAATATTGATAATTTTACCTCAAAATTTAACGCAAATGCGCAAAAAATCGAAAAATCAATAAGTAATTTAGATAAAAAATGTTTGACGTAGAGTTAAAACAACAACTTGATGAACATTAATTAACGCTATTCTTTTCACTAAAGCTAACATCGTAATCCAACTGTTATTTCACCAGACCAATATCTGATTGAAATGTCCAAAACTATTGCATTTTTGCAACAAAACTTATATTATCTTCTCCAAATTGAAAGAAATAACATTCATTCCGTACTGGCGATTGCTACAATAAAATCATTCGTCATTGACCATCGTTTAATATATGTTATTTCTAATCCTTTAGTAACTTCTGAAACCTATAATTTATTCTATACTATTCCTGTTCCTTCAGTCAAGCAAGATGATAAATATCTTTTAATAAAACCTACCACTAATTTTTTGGCAATTTCGCTAAATAAAAATGCCTATTCCAATTTCAACTCTCTAGATAATTGCAAACGCATCAGATTGAATTCGCGTATATACGCAGAAAACTTACCTGTGTTCACCACATACAACAAACCTACATGTGAAACCGATTTACTTACGCAAGTCAATGTTATCAGTCCATTATGTGATATTAGAATGATTTCGTTAAAACTGATATTTGTCACAAACTGGAAGCCACAAACACTTGGATTTTTGTAGTTCCAAAACCATCGGTAATTACAATCTCATGCAATCAAAGGAAAATTTTCGACGTTAAGATCAACAACGTGGGTACTTTAAACTTAGAGAAAAACTGCAAAGCTTTCACGGGAACAACAATGTTAACTGCAGATAAAAATCAGTTTTCGTCAAACTTTACTCATGTAAATGTTCAAACTAACATTTCAAATTATTGTTGTGAAGAATTTGTTCTCAATAAATTAAATAATATTACTCTAACCGAGTATCGAAAACCGAATATTAATACGGATGATTTGAACTTGGCAAGCCTTAAATTAGACCAAATAATAGTAAGTGCAAAAACTATGAATTCTGAAAAATTACGATCAATGACCTTAGTTACAGTGTCTCAACATTTATTATTTTAACGATTTTAAAAGCAATAATTGTGTATTTAGTGTATAAGTTATATCAAAGATGTAAGCGAAATCGAAGATCAATCCTTTGTATTAAATTTAGAAGTACGAACACCTCAGAGAATGTCGAAGCAAGTAGACCTAATGAAATCGAAAATGAGGCTGAAAATGTTAATAAAATGAAGAAGCGCAGACAAGTAGAAATGTACCAAAAGATAGGCGCAGCTCCAGATTAGCGCAAATTAAAACCAGCTGTTTTTGAAAGGAAATTTTATGTATGTATTGTGTCTTAACTATGTATTTTTATGTATCCTATTGAAATTAACCTTATTTGGAACAACAAAATTTTATGTATACCAATTGTTTTATGTATTAAAATTTAATCCTACCACTCTTCTTAAGGAGGGAGGTGTAATGTACTCTTGTAATGTACTCTGAACCTTATTATTTTCTATTATCTCTATATATTTGTAGCTAATTATCTTTTGTATCATCGGAACATTAGTTGTTCATATTAATTTAGTGTAATGATAGCATTTAAGCATATCTTTGAACTCTGTACTGCTTTTGTCTCAATACTTAATAAAATTCTTAACTTTGTAAGATTGGGCAGTTCCGATCGAAGAAGCTGACCGACAAGTCGTCTTGACGCAAATCTAATAAAACCATTATTTGTAAATCTTCATACTTCGTGTTTGACGTACCCTGCACAACAAGTATCCGCGAGCTGGTGGCAACATTACAGTACCACCATTGGACCCACTATTAGCTGGTGTCATTGATGGTGATATCACATTACCTTGCATGCCTTGGTTATCATTTGTCGTTACTTCTTTTGTATACTCCATACTCAAATTACACTCTAGAATACTTTTTGAAGTGGTTCTAAAAATTTGATTGTTACACTTGAAATGTAATGAAGGCATTCAGCATCAAGTGTACTTCACTGTTGATTCCATTTCGTACATTCAGTACAGTCAGGTTCTGTGCATGTACTTCATGCAGAATTATTAATTTTTTCCAAGTATCTAGACCTGTGTGTGACAAGTGATAAATGCATATAAATATAAAAATAATACTTTTTATAATACATACTTTTATATAAGATCAGCGCATTAGTAAAGTTTACTTTATGTGTATGGGCATGCATTTCAAATTTGGCGCTAAACCTTCAACTGATGCATACACCGGCAAAAGCCTATACACTACACACTCGTGCACCAATACACGAACAACACGCTCATTACTTATACTTACTTATAAGCTTCCTATTTATTACTTTGGTGAATATGTAATCCATATTTATTTATTTATAATTTTCGTGAATATTGATTTCCATAATTTTATTTCTTTTGAGTTGATATTGTTTCGTTCAGAGGGCATCTTCATAAACTATGAAGATGTTTATTTTATATTCACGAAAATTATAAATAAATAAATATTTCAAGTTATAAGCCTTATAGCGGAATACAGAGGGTGTGCATTCGGTGTTGACGCTTACGTTGTGAGCGCTCACGCTTATAAGGGACTGTCCATTAATCACGTGGAGGCATGAAGGGGAGGGGTTTGTTAAAAAATCACGAAAATCACCAGGAGGAGTGGGGAGGAGTAAGATATCACGTGTATTTATTTTTCGTCAAACGCACGATTTCTAAAGAGAAAGCGGCGTGTAGTAAGCCCCTTAACTTGCTGCTGCTACAAGTGAACGAGGCCTCGCACGCCGACCACCCGGGCTTTGGTCAAGTGCAGTCGCCACAGTAGCCCGCCAGTTATTTCCCAACATCTTTACTTTCAAGTACTTTATTGCTCTTTACTTCAAATTCTACTACTTTCAGTATTTACTTTAATTTTTCTGTCCTGTAGTGCAAACTTCCCTTCTTCTCACCATCTGTGCCTTCTAAATTTTCAACATCTGCATTTGTAATGCCATGGCCCAAAATTCTTAATATATTAGTTTTATTAGCTTGCTATTAGTTTACATCTATTTATTTTTCCACTTTTGCTGGTAATACAGAGAGATAAGAAACAAATATTAAAATATAGTGTAATTTATGAATTAAATAAATGATGAATGTTTTTATCTGTATTCAAAGATAATAATATTATCTTATAATAATTGTAAACATTTTATTATTCTTTGTTGGGATTAAAATACACGCGATGATGGGGGTGGGGTAGCAAATCTTAAACCTCAATGACGTATCACCAAGGGGTCCAAAAATGAAAAAAAAAGATCACGTGATTAATGGACAGCCCCTAAGCAATAAATTTTTAGTGTTCGAGATGGCCCTATAGGCGCTTAGAATCAATAAATACCGTCTGTTTTGGATATTGTGAGCGTCAATAATCATCAACATGGCAACCGTTTACCAACCTTACTAATATTATATAAATGCGTATGTCCTGAAGTTTATCAAAGCTTACCAAAAAACTGCTTAACAGATCATCATGAAAATTTGTACATATTCTTAGTGGTCCCCTGATAGGTTATAGGCTACCTTTATTTAATAAAATAATTATTTTTAAATAAAATAAAGAAATTGTTTAGTCACTCAACACCTCTGCATCTGGTTATTATTTGACTACTCTTTAACGCCATCTTAGCATTCCAGCAATGAAACTCACACCTAAGTAATTATAGTACCATCACACCAGATACCGACAGCGCCGTAAATGACTCAAATCCGTACACATATTCTGAAGTGGTCCCCGATGGTCCCCGGAATGGTTATAGGCTACTTTTATTTAATAAAAAATTATTTTTAAATAAATAAAGAAATTGTTTAGCCAATAATACGTCTACATCTGGCTAATTGACTACTTTAACGCCATCTAGCATTCCATCTGCAAATTTAAACTCATTGCATGTAGCAATTTTTTCACATAGATAATCCCAGCCAAGGCCAGTTACGCAATAAGTTAATCCATTGCTGTGACTTATTTCCCTGAATATAGTCCTTTATAATATCAAATATTTATATATGGCAATACAAAATGTCCGGTGAGTCTGTAATACCTGGGTACCTCACAATGAGATATGGTTTATGCAAGTATAAATTAGTAAAACCGTTTAGCCAAAGAATGTCCTTCCAGCCATATAATAAATATGCATGCCAAAGTTGTATCAATTATTCCAATTAAGTCTAGTTACTTCAAGCGCCCCTATAACAATAAACTTCCATCCAAAACAAGCGTTTTGTAAAGATATTGCCATTCTGGGTTGCGTTATATTCACTACTTTACTGATTTGATCAAAAGAGTTGGTATTTCTTGGTACTCTCTGCTGGGGCATAGCATGCCTGCATCCATCTTTGGATCAATCATCTCAATAGCAGACATAGCTTCCAAAATGACCAAACAGTGTCATGAAGCAGTTCCTCCTAGTTCCAAGTCTGCAAATTGAAATAGAGTTCTTTATCTATAAATGTCGATGATAATAATCAGATTTTCCTAGCAAACTTTGAACTGATGTCTGAAACTCTTTGTTATACCCCACCTAAATTATAATTGGGCTTTGGTACCACCCATAGCCTACACTATTAGTTGGTGCCTTGATGGTAGATATCAGCATTACCTTTTGTATGCCTTAAGTTATCATTTGTCGCTACTTCTTTGTATACCCATACCAAATTACACCTGGCCACTTTTGAAGTGGTTCTAAAAAATTTGACGTTACGCCTGAATGTAATGAAGGCATTCAGCATCAAGTGTACTTCACTGTTGATCCCATTTGGTATATTCAGTATGGTCGTTCTGTGCATGTACTTCATGCAGAATTATTAATTTTTCAAAGTATCTAGACCTGTGTGTGACAAGTGAGTAATATAAATATATATTAATATTTCTTTATACTTACTTCTTTATATAAGATCAAAGCGCACAGTGTTTACTTTATGTGTATGGCATGTGCATTTCAAAGGCGCCAAACCTTCAACTGATGCATACACCCCGCAAAAGCCCATACACCACACCCCAGCACCACACGAACAACACGCTCATTACTTATACCTTCTTACTTATACCTTATAGTGAAACAAGAATCGCATCACAAACACGTTTATAACCTTACTTCTTTCATATATAAGTCGGCATGTAAATATTTATCATAACTTTTGTATAATTTTGCTCTTCATCCTGCTACATTTGCAATGCAGAACCAAACATCAACAAAGTAAGATCTTATCCACATTCACATAATTGTGGAATCATAAAAGGTATCTTACCTGTGGTTCATTTGTGTGCCTATTACGCACAACAAGATCACACTCAAAAATCAACCGTAATACTCTTTATAAACTGCACTAATGAGGAAAAAGCATCCCTTGAGATAGACATTGGCAAAGATATCATCACTTCAGACTGACCACATAGCTCTGGAAGTGAATTTTGGCACGAAAGTCAACTTCCACTAGAATATTTACATTTGATTGTAAACACCTGGTGAAGTGGAAGTTTCATAAATATTCCAGCAGTAAAATGATGATCGTAATTGCAACTTCATGGAATTTGAACATGATTCCCTGGCAGTTGCCTACCAATCTGGTAAAGCGGATGGTGTATTGCAGCGTCGCGCAACTTACAATCTAATTTTATTAGCTGAAGATAATCCCGAAACACAAGGTGATTCTTTACCTAGTGATTGCTTGTCATTTCTTTAAAAGTAAATGCTTGTAGGGTGAACAAAGTGCGTTTATTTTGGGCTGGGGGGGATGCAACAATTTAAAGGAAAGCAAGTCGGCACTAAGTACTTGAAGGAGGAGTCATCCATAATTGTAACAATAATCTGATTGATTAATAAGCTGTATTTAATGTTTTTTTGAAAGTACATACAAACACCCTATCACAGGATGCATTTATAAGCTTAAAGTGTTGTAGAAAAGGTTTTTGGTAAATTCAGTTAGCCACAATGATCGAGTCATTCTACCCCTTGAATGAGTGTTCCACTATTTTATACTATAAATATGAAGGTTCCTAAGGCTTTGTTCGAAAAATCAGTATTCTCATACCAAAACACAACACACCTGCAACAACTGTTTGGTAAAAAGCGACGATTCTATGACGTCATATATTGCTACATGCATGAAACTAAAATGGAGAGTACTATGAATACAATTTTCCCATCTCTGCAATGTAAGTGCAGATAAAGTTTAAAGCTGTAACTTTATTAAAATAATGGCTTCTTCTTTCATATATAGGAATGTTCAAAGACATAATTTAGTAATTTGCGGCCGTATCTTTACTATTTTGTCACATTCCGCTGAAAGTATTTTCTAGATGTATATACATGCAAATCAAACTTATGGGTGGTATAAATTCAGGTTTACTGAAGAAACTGAGAAATTAAATGATTGCATTTAGATTAAATCAAAACAATAGAAGACATATATTCGATTGAATGATATATTACGGATTGCGGGTCGCTATCTATGAACTAGTCAAAGTAGTAACTCTGTGGAAGATTGTCACAGGGTATAGCGTTCATATTGTGGCAACAGTTTACAGGAATTTGATTACAAGAAAGCGTTATTCCACCTTTTGTGAGTAATTGATTCAATTTTAAATATTAATGAACCGATTAATAATGTGGTTGCACATGAAAATATCCTTTGATACTTATAGATTCACCGAAGTTGCACACGTGTATCGTGGAAGCGGGACGAAAATGGCAAGAAGATCACCAATTAACTTAAAACTAAAAATCCAAATAACTTACCTGTCAAGATGGACTAAATATTTGCCAAGTGTAATTGATGATACAGATGCTTCCAGGTGCCGTTGATTTGTAAACAATACATGTATGAAACGTATTGTAAGGCTTGATGGTGATAAAAAACAATGAATACTTCAGGAGGTTACAGAAAATGTTAATTATGCTTATAAAATAAGCAATAGTAACATTATCAATGTGATATCTCGGTGGATGCTTATAGAACCAGTAGTATACAATCCGTATTGAATTTTTCTATAACTGAAAGTGGATTGTGTATTACTCCAGAATAGAATTGGTAATATTAACCAGAAGTGCTTTGCGAAAGGAGTCACTTCCAGTACTTAACTATAATGAGTTGTATTTACTGATAACTTATTACCTGCTATGTGATGATCCAATGGATCGAATGTATTGCATAACTGTTGAACGTTTATTGACGATAGCCATTAAGCACTAACAAAACGAAATATCCTGGTTCCCTGACGAATCGGTAAAGGAACGATATTGATTTGTACGGCGATGATGATGGTGGTGTAAAATTTTGGAAATGCCTTGAAACATTGAATTAGTTACTGTAATACCAATTATTTTGAGAAACGTTTGGCAGAGAAAATAGTTGAAGGAAAGTTTTATGAAATGTATAACCTCACTAGACTTATTTAGTTCGGACGTACTCTATGATTTGGCGCCGGATTTGTTTCAGCCAAAACGTGCCTGTTTTGTCAAATCGCTTGGTAAAATTGAATCAGTCATCAAGTTTCATAACAGCATTGAAAAACAATGATACTGACCCGTACTGACTTTGTTTGCAATGAGTATCCAGTAGAAGACAAGGATGTAAGATTTGTAGCGCAATCATTGAAGTTTGCTCTAAATATAAAAGATGAAAAATGATCTGATCACTATAGAACAATTGTATTGCACTTTTGTAAACATAATCATGATTCTTACGGAATCATTACACTTTTAACTGGGGATTGGCGGGATATACAACAAAAAAGTGCTGCTTCAAGCAGTTTAAGACGTTAACATGTTAAAACGCTGGTGGATCCCAATGCAATGTACAAACAGGCGTTGGCACTCTATGGCGTTGAATTGGCAGCGACACCGCACAGCTGGCCGGCATGGATCCGCAGCAGGTATAGAAGATTTTGTAACCTGCAGTTATCCGATTAGTAGGTGATTCTTGATGGCCAATGAGGGTGGGAGTTACAAAGCTGCAGGTTATTACTTGTTAATTTTGTATAGAAACGTGAAAAGTTCCGCATGGACTTTATGGAGTATCAAAGATAAAGCCAAATTTCGATGATGCTTTACAAGATGAATATGATGATGGCGATGCGATGCTCAAAGCTTCCCGCCAACACCATGTGTGAGAAGTTACATGGTAAACGGAAATCGTATATAAGGAGGCTGCTGCGGTTTGTTGCGCCGCTTAAAAGTTAAGAGCTATCGAACTGTTAGTTTCTGGAGGCATGCCAGCTGAAGCTGTTCACCTTAGTAAATGCGAGCCGTGGATTTGAATAATGAGAAAGCGTATTTGGTTTGAAAAGTTAGCAAATGTGTGCATGACCAGCGAGCATGGGAAGTTGGGCTTACATCTATTTGGAACAATGTTGCAACGTCGACCAAGCTTTGAATTGCTACTTCTGTCGTATACTTGCTTAAGGAAAGTTCTACGAGATCATAGAGGATTCCCTCTTGACCGCGCAAATCGTAACAAAACTGTTATCGTAAGTGGTATTAAGCATTACTTTATAAAGCAGTAACGCCATCTCTTCATTTATAGCTTCCACAATCCTATGATACTTTAGTGGAGAATATTGAAAATGTGAAAAGCTAGAGCGTATCAGTACAGCAAAAAATGTATGTGAACTGGCATTTGAACGATTGAAAGTTGTTCTGCGAAAGTCGCAAAGATCGGGCGGATTGTGCACTCTGACGGCGACGACGCCTACTCTGAGGCGTGGGTAGTACGACACGAAGTCATTCTCCTACCTAGCCGCGAGAGGTATTTCTGATCTTTACTACCGCCTCTTTAATTATTCTTATCAACACTTTAGTACCACGACTCGTCGTACTCGGAAGCTTGAAATGAAACCGTGCTCCGTTAAGTATATGGTAAATTAAGATATTGTAATTGATAATTGTGGCGATTATAGCCGATGTCTTCAATATAGCGGCAAAGACTTGAGTAAATTAAACACCTATACATTAACATGGCACAAAACACAAACTGACGTGATATGTGATATTGTTGCCAACTTACAACAAACGAATGAAACAGGATGCATGCATTATGTATGGACCCAGAGTATGCAGAATTGAAGATGATGTATTAACTGCAGATTTTATTTATCATGGAAAATATTGTACATTTGGTAAAGTATCATGGACAATGCCGGATATTGGTGAAAGATTCCAATTCATATATGTACTTCCAAAATAGTGCAATATTGAGAATAATTATACTATCAGCTTTCTGAGAGGAGGAACCACAAGAGGGTTGTAGAACCTTATTTGCAATTCCAAATATTACAAATCAATGTATTGATTTCCTTTGTTCTGATTCAAGAGAAAGTTTACCAGATTTAGTTTTAACAATAAATAATATTTTACTTAATTTTGTATCGCGTCAAATTCAAAACCAAAAAGTTTAATTCAATATTATGTATCAATATTCTTTAATAGATATAAATTTATCAACAGTATTATAAATTGATTTTAAAATACCTGAGTTTGTTGCGAGTATATCATAGAAATGGCAATTATGAAATAAATTAACAAGCATTTGCAACGTTATGTGCATTGAACTATTATACCCATTATATATTTCTGGATTTCCAGTACTGCATTATTGACTTCGAAAGTATTTATTAACTACCCCTTCTGAGTTTCATACTTTGACTTCCCCTTCTAGTGCTGGGTCACCAAAAAAAACGATTCCGTTTGTAAGTAAGTGAAGCCATATGACTGAGTGCTTTTATTTTATTTTATTTTATTTTTCTTTACTTTAGAAAGTAGAATTAACTATTAGTATAAATCAAATTTTCTAGATTTTATTACAGAATATGCTATTCTTCGAATTGGTTCACTTAAGTATCCGAAGCAAAATGACCTAAGTTCCTAAACTCCACTTCTTAAAACTACCCTAAATTTTTAAATAATTTAAATAATTTATAACACCAGGTTAACCTGGCAAACGATAAATAATACTGTGTTTGATAATCAATTTCATTATTTGTATTCATATATAGTATAGAATTATAATTTAGTATTAAAACTTGGCTTAATTATAAAATTGATTTTGTCGTAAGGGCTGGCGGCGAAATGTATTGCTTTGGAGCGTCTATCAATATATCCTTGAGGACGTTCACGTTTATATTTGCAATAACACTATAGCTGCTCACGTAGAGTAGTTGTAGAGCGGACAGAGACTAAATTCAGGGCGATTTTTAGTTGAGTTAGATGAAAAATCCAAGGCATGATTAAAAGCAGTCATCATGTTGATATTGTTGAGAACTTTAAAACGTTCTGAAGCGAAGTTGAGAGACTGAGAGAGAATTACATGCATTTAGTATATCTGCATTTTTTCTAATGCAAGTTTCTAAGAGAGTTCCACGCAAAAGTTTACATATTTAGAAAAGGTCGCAAAAGCCATTAAATTTCAGATAAATTTGTAATAAAGAACCATATATGTAACATATCAAAGATATTATTTTTTCGATTACTCTTCTTCAAACGCAATTTAAAATCAAAACAAGAAATAATAAATACTCATAATTGCGTTTTTTAAAATGTCAGTAAAGAACGAAAATAGAAATAATAAGTATTAATTTGTGTAATTGAAGAACAGATAGATTTGAAACTCGCGCGCTCCGCACATTTACCCGCGCGCGTGTAGTGACACTTTCTGTCAAATTCTAAGCTGCAGAGGAATTCACTTTGGGCAATGTTGTCGATGTTGGAGAATCTTGCGCTATGCGCAGGCGCGCGTTCGATGATGGGTGCTGGATGAAGTGGAGAAATATGATACAGGGCAAGTCGGATAATTTCTTATAAGAAAAATTTAACGTAACAAATAGGCTCACTAAAAAGTGCGGTGTGCTTTGGCTGGGAGAGATGGGATTGCATCCATGATACGAACCAATTTACTTTCCGGCATGTATTCCCCAGTACCACCGTTATGACCGATGCATGGAAGGCGTACAACACGGTGGGCGATCTAGACGGCGGCATATATACGCACCACGTACACCACAATGGCATACACACGCGGGCGTGGAAGCGTTCTGGTCCAGATTCAAAATGATGTTGCGCGCAAGACAGAAAGTAAAGCGTCTAGTACTAAGAGAGCACCTATAAGAGTTTGCCTGAAGAGAGAAAACTCTCACCACGCAGCCGAGCTCATCAAGCGCCTAATTCTGTTGAGAATACCATCTAATAGTAAAATATAAAATTTAAAAATTTAATACAACCCCGCAGACTTGCACTCGAAAAAAATACCGAGTCTGAGCACTTCGCGAACATCCTGTGTATGACATTGGAAAAAAATGACAGTTCAGGTTTCGCTTGCGTTGTTGCGCCGCTCTGTAGCATTGACAAGCGATGCGTCCACTCAGCTTGGCTTCGTATGTAACGTGCGAATCGCACTGAATCGCACCATTAGGCGTGGCACGTCGTCAGTTTGTCGCTGTCTGTTGGCTAGTCCGCATCAATCTCTCTTGGGGACGGATAAAGAAACGGCTCATGTACAAGTGAAGCATTCTCAATAAAATATACCTTCAAGATAAAACTCGCAAAATATAAATTTACATGCACTAAACGCCGCCGTGCCTGTTAGGCAAAACATAACCAAAACGTGCAGCAACAGCAAACAGTATCACAACACGTTACAACGAGTTAATTTAAATGCAATACCAGTGAACCCGTAAAAACCAAATAACTAAAACTAAAAAATGTATCACAAAACGATACATATATTAAATCCACAAATGGAAATTAGTGACTACATTAACATTCAAAAAATATAAATAATCTTTTATATGCTACGTATTTGGCTCATTATCAGCAAATACTTGTGAAAAATTGACAAAATATTTATCTCAAATTTATTGTTTTAGGAATTTTTTTTTAATTTGAAATTTTTGCTCGAAAACGTGGAATTTTGCATTTGAAAAATACAGATACACTCGATGCGGGCAATTCTTTGTCATCTTCATCTTTTTTCACATCTGCTGAGCACACGGCTCTCGTGATATTCCACGCGACCAATTTGGAGAAATATGTTACGAGGGCAATAAGGCAGTTTCGTAAACAAATAGGCTCTGCAAAAAGTGCGGTGTGCTTTGGCTGGGATAGATGGGATTGCATCCATGATACGAACCAATTTACTTTCCGGCATGTATTCCCCAGTACCACCGTTATGACCGATGCATGGAAGGCGTACAACACGGTGGGCGATCTAGACGGCGGCATATATACGCACCACGTACACCACAATGGCATACACACGCGGGCGTGGAAGCGTTCTGGTCCAGATTCAAAATGATGTTGCGCGCAAGACAGAAAGTAAAGCGTCTAGTACTAAGAGAGCACCTATAAGAGTTTGCCTGAAGAGAGAAAACTCTCACCACGCAGACGAGCTCATCAAGCGCCTAATTCGGTTGAGAATACCATCTAGCAATAAAATATAAAATAAAAAATTTAGTACAACCCTGCAGACTTCCACTTGAAAATAAAGCCGAGTCTGTGCATTTCGAACACTACGCGAATATCCTGTATATGACCTTGGAAAAACGACAGTTTAGGCTAGGCCTCTTGCATTGTTGCGCTGCTCTGCAGCACCGACGAACGAAGCGTCCTCTCAGCTTCGCTACGTATGCAACGTGCGAATCGCACAGAATCGCACCATTAGGCGCGGCACGTCGTCATTTTGTCGCTGTCTGTTGGTTAGTCTGCATCAGTTTCTTGGAGACGAATAAAGAAACGGTTCATGTACAAGTGAAGCATTTTCAATAAAATAAATAATAACCCTTCAAGATAAAATTCGCAAAATATAAATTTACATGCACTAAACGCCGCCGTGCCTGTTAGGCAAAACATAACCAAAACGTGCAGCAACAGCAAACAGTATCACAACACGTTACAACGAATTAATTTAAATGCAATACCAGTGAACCCGTAAAAAACCAAAAAACTAAAACTAAAAAATGTATCACAAAACGATACATATATTAAATCCACAAATGGAAATTAGTGACTACATTAACATGTTAAAAATAAATCAAAAATTAAATGTAATACCACTGCAAAGCAGCAGGGGATATTCCTGAACTATTAATTGTAGATTAATATTACTGTGAACTTCCAGTGTAACGTACAACTATTCAATTCTTGACTCGAGTGTCTTATCCAGCGGTTATTCATTATCAAATAACTGCTGGCGGCCATGCATGTTTCTCTGCGTCATTTGCCAGCGCGACTTCGGTGGGGCCGAGGGATCGTTAATCTTACCTCATTCCAATTTCATTCGCCTCTTTTTCTGTCTGCTGACTCTCTCGTCTTGGCATCGTTGTCTGAAATCTTCGTTGATCTCGATATGTCTTTCGCCGATCCAATGGTTGAATCTGGTGGTCGTGTGAGAAGGAACGGTGCAATAGTAAGATCCCATATTCAATGAGCAAGTATAATGAATCAATATTTTTGCATGCGTAGAAATGACCGTATAATAGGAAGAAGTTGTTGTTTGCCTTCACTAATCGTATAGTATGATACAAAATGTTTCCAACCATTGAAAGAAAGGTTCTGAAGTTTCTAACAATGGTTTTGAGTATGCAAATACGTTTCCCTGGGTGTAGAGACCGTACAAAAGTAACATTTTGCACTTTTACCTTGGTTCCAGTTATGTGTTATTATTATTTTAATAAAATTTATATAGCCATAAATACATTCCAAGTTTACTTTACATTAGTATCTTGATTTTACCTTTATTATTATGTGTTTTATATGAATCTCTATAGAGACTTTAAAATCGTCAGTTACTTCTTGACCACCTAAGCAGGCCGGAAAGTAACGCGTTGCAATGAATGTACAGGATAAAGGGGTTTGTAATGAATCTAATATGACATATTAAATCAGCAAATTATTTATTAATAGACTTTGCATTTAATTTACCTCAATGACACAGGTAAAATTCTATACTTTAATGCTCAAAAATGCTCTTCAAGAGAACAAAACAAATTATTCTATTTTAAGTTAAGGAGATCAATTAAGTATTATCATATAGTAAATTACTTTTGATAAAATAGACTCTTTTAGTTTTAGTTTCTCTTTAAGTCAGACTCCACAATTATGGTAATACCATAATTTGCATCATCGTTGACGTGCACTCAGCATGACCACATTTTACATCTTGATAAGATGTATCCATTCCTCATTTGTCTACATTGTTGCTAAAAGCTTCCTAAACAAAACGTGAGACAGAAGCAATCTTCAAGTCATCATATTGATTTTCCTTGTCTTTAGCTGCGTTCTTCTTCTGCCCTTTTCCTCAAAATACTTCATCTCTCTCCTGGTGGCTAATGGTATGGGGTTGTGTAAACCAAGTTTCTCTTGGCTTTATTTTTTGCTGGTATTCTTCAATTGTGTTTTTGGCGTGTCTCGTCAATATTGCTGTCTTACGTTTTACGTCCTTTTATTTGTTGTAGTTCTGACCTGCTTCTTGTGGTAAAGGTCTACGATCTTAGAAGTGAAATCAAATGGCCGGAGAAGAATTTAGTTTTGTTGTAGCCCGGGTTTGGTCCTGGTAATTGCTATGAGAGTTTGATCTTGAGAGAAATGCATGGACAAATTCATCTTGACTTAGGATGGTCAAAATTATCAACTGGTCATTTGCGGAATTTCACTGTTAACTCTGTAAAGGGCTAGTCAGTAACAGATGATGGTATAATCGACAGCAGAAATATGTTCCTATTAAATGGACTTATATACCGGTAAGCAAGTAACCAGCAAATTCGCGTTTCGATCAGTGACAGAAAGAGGAAAATGTTTCACTAACCATCCCAGGAAATGTAAATACCGGATAGTCATTGTCTCGCCAGTTGTCTGTAGCAGTGTTTCTATAATTTTTTGAATGGTCCAAATACTGTTCTACCCAAAGATTCCCAAAGACTGTAGTTTGTGCATACAAATGGCGGAAACGACAGCAGTACTATTCCATTCTTTACAAAAATCTAGAGCTTCTGATAGATATATGCGATGTCTTTTAGGCTGGTCTCCCTTACACAGCAAAAGTGATGTTTTTCCCTCTCTGATGATCACCGATCCCCCTCTTCTGCTGCATTACTTTCAGGAGTTTGAACTTCTTGAAATGCCAAGTCGTCGACGAGTAACATCGAAACCTATTCGATCTCACTGAAATCTAGAAAATGTAAAGCCTTTCAAGAAATTGTTGTATTAGTCATGAAAAATTTATTATTATAAATTTTTATATAATTTAAATGCAAAACAAATATAAATTTTTTCATTTTCTAAGATGAACATGTTCAAAATTATTTTAACAAAATTAATAATCCAGAATTGTATGATAAATTTCAAAACAATCCGGCACATGCAGAGGTATTTTGAATTTCCTTGCACTGCCAAGTCGTTTCGCTTCGTTTTTCTTTGCGCATTAATTTACACTGTCGTGTGGGTTCTTGTTTAGTAGGTGTCGGATCAATATGTTTCGAAAATGAGCCCATGCCCTCGCTGGATGTGTTTTCATCTCGTGGTCTATCGGATTCCGCCACACAGCATTTCCGGCAACGTCGAGCCGAAATTCTATGTAATGAGTAGTTCTGTTTTTCCGCTAATTTTTATTGGAACAGAATATACGTGTTGAATAGTGCCATGTCAAATATGTAAAAGAACATTTTCTGTATCCTATCACGTACTTCCCCAGATGATTGGAAAATAAGCCAACATTTGATCCTTGCCGATCAATACTCAATGATGCCTTGTTGCAATCTATGTAAATATTAATGTGGTTTTGAATTGTGCTCTTCTTGTTCTTAGTAATTTGCACCATTTCTTTTTGATTACGTGTGTGCTTCTGTAGATGAAATGTGCACATCGCGCTTCTATGTTTTCTACTTAAGAGCGAAACGCTACTGCAACTCTCAATCGGCATTCGCCTTTTTAAACTCTTTTGCTTTAGCAAAATGCATACGAACAGTTCCCCTACAAATAATATGTGTTTTTAGTCCCGCTAAAATGTAAGAACAACTAGGGCGACGAATAGCAATTATCCAAATAGAGAGTATGACCTATTCAAAATCTGGTTTGGCTAGCTCCATCACAAATCCATTTCCGATGCAAATCTTCAAAACATGAACTTTTGTTCTCTCTTTCCTGAATACTCTTTAAATTTATAGCAGTAAATTCAGAGCCAGACTCACATCATTTGTAAAATTTGATTTCATACCTGCCCGTTTGATGTGGGATTGTATTGTCGTATATGATAATCGTCCCTTCAAATTTCATCAAGGACTCATCAAGTGGGCAATGTCCTCCTCCATTATATACAACTACTGCTGGAACTTAGTTAAAGTACCTTTTGGCGACGTAATTGATTTTACCAATGTATCCTGGCGTCGTAAGCTATCCGCAAATGAAAAACCAGTAATTTGTAGGAAACGGTTGAGTGGGTATCGTTTTTTTAATTTCTGGAGTCTCACGATGGCTCCAATTCATTTAAATATTTGGCTACGAACCCGCCCCATTATCACGCACAATTATAGTCAATTTTTCATCGTGTTCTTATTAAAAAATTGCTCTGTTCTGAATGTATTCGTTAGTTTCGGTTACGATGTTTTACAAAACTCGTCAAACATAATACTAATTATTATTCGTGCATTTTCGTTTGAAGTAAAATAAATCGATTCCAAAAATCTCTTACGATGCCGGGTCTCGGTATTCAATAGTACACCGTTATGTGTTAATTTCTGGTTTCCAATCCCATCGTTTGGCGTTGGACGAATTGTACTCAACATCTCTTCAACTGTTGACTTGAATTATAAACTTCTGGACGCTTCTTGGGAATCGAAAATCGCTATCATTCGGTGAAAATCAAAGCTAACCTCGGCAGCAGTCCCCGCAAAAAGCGATATTTATAATCGTATAATGCGATACGAGAAAAAGTCTCAAGCGGATACCCGTGAAGCCTTGTTCCTTTTAATCTTTTCACATTTTAATGGTTTTAAGTGTAAAGAAAACATTAATGTCTCTTTTGCCGTCTAAAAAGTTTAGTCATTTAATTACCCAAAAAATAAGTATGTACATAGGTTAAAATATTAATTATCACAATATTATTAAGTTGTCTTTGCCAAAATATTGTCAACATGAACACTTTTCGTCCTGACTATAAAGTATTACCTTTATTTTACAATATTTATTACATACCCTGCCCAGTGAATGCAATACGTTTGCTGTTCATATATTTGTTTCCGTTTAAAGTACAGAAAAACACCCAAAATATGTCCCCGGATGTATAAACAAAGACAAAAATTTCATAAACTCTCAAAAAAGTCAAGAAGGTCATGATATTCGGTTACTGACTTGTTCTTTGAATATACAAAAAGAAATATTTCATAGATGGTCATGGTATATTGATTTCATATATTGGCCCTTTCTCTCTCATTTTTACTAATATCAACTTCTATAAAAAAATTTCTACGTGAGACCAAAACGAGGTGACTCGGACTGTATCCTTCGCTATCGCCGAGAAATTGATAAAACACGTCTCGTCTCGGTATCGGTAATATCGATACGAGAAAAGTCTCGTATCGCGAAGTTCTCTAAAACTATGCAAAACTGTCTTCAAAACCACAAAACACGGTTCTTGCATTGAAATATTATTTTCGTGTATTTCGCCAATTGCGCTAAATAATAAATACGTACCGTAATGATATAGTTTTATTCGATAAAAAAATGCAGTTGAAGAGAATGTATGAATGTGAAAAGATCAAGTACTGCTCTGTACCATTTTTTTAGATGTATGCCTGTAGGCTTAGTAGGATTATACTTCATAAATAAATTTTGTTTTAGGAGAAATGGTACAAACTGACTCCTAGACCTTCATGACGATTGAAAATTAGTGGGGTCGATTGTACCATACAGAAATAAAACTTATTTATTACAATAAACGTATTTATTACAATAAAGAAAAACACTTTTAAAATTATACTTAAATGTCCAGCTATGTGCAACAATAAAATATTGGAATCACAATTATTGCATGTACGTAGCTAGGTTCTCTGTCAGTGCATTGCTCATGAGCCTAGTTCTTACACTCAATACACTGAACCCATTGTTATCCTGGCTTCGTTCTAAAGTGTACAAAAATGAGTATCTAGGCATATAATATAAAATAACTCTCTTCTTCTAGATGAATCCTCGTTTTGAGGCAGTGGCTCATTTCTTTTACTTAATACTTCTACAATTTTATTCCTTGGATATATTTATAATTATCAAATTACGTGTGTTGCTTTCTTTTTACCGTAAAGGTTCCTTTTAGGTTCTTTTGTTATGGCTTGCGTATTATTTTCTTTCTATGTCGCCCGCTTCCTTAAATGGCTTCCCTTTCAGGAGGTTGCAGTATATGGTCGACCTTCACTTCCTTTCTACCTTCCATGTGTTGATTTTCTCTGGAGGAGCTGATAGAGGTTTGATCTGTTCTGGGACAAAATGGCGAAACTAGTGCTTGGCCAGGCCAGTAGTCACCATTGAAGTTTCCAATAGGTTTGTGCTTCTAAATTTTCTGCTAGGAATTCTGGATGCGTTTCTACTAAGTCTCCTGATAAGCGGTCTTCATTGGTTGGATTGATCATCTTGAGTTTGAGGTGTAATTGTTGGGAATTATGTGCCTATTTCTAAGTAAGTAGATTGGGATTTGATCGACCCGGTTACAAAGATGGGAAAAGCTCGACTGCAGGAATACCAAACTTCTATTAAATGGATATATGCCTGTGGTCCGAAAACCAGCTTTGAATATTAGTTGAGTCATGGCAATTGGAAATGCAGTAGCTAACAATACTTGGGATGTCATAAGTCGTCATGTATTTTACTGGTTGTTATGCATCCATGCGGTGCTAGCAGAATTTACGACTTTTTGAATGGTCCATACTGACCTGTCCAAAGTTGCTGTAATTTATGCGAACAATGGGTAAACGACAAATAAGACTATTCCATTTTGTTTGCAAAAGTCCAAAGACTATATATTCACATGTAATAAAATGATTATCGGGATTAAAAAGCAAAACTTTTATGAGGATGTAGAAGAAGCATGGGAATGCGTCAAAATGTTTCAAAAACTACTAAAAATTATCTTCTTGCATCCTGAATCCAGTTGGACCATCTCTACAAAATGGTCTTGAAATTTGACTTTGGGTACTACTGTAAAACAGGTGGAATAGCATACCCAAAAGTAATTCAATACCAGCGTATTGTGCTAATAGCAAAAGAGAGTCCCAAGTGTTCACCTGATGTCATTGCTCCACTTCTTGTCTTGATCCTCGTCTTGCTGTATAAATCCTCCGTCAGGTTGCTTCTGTGGACTGTAAAAATGCCTGTCTCTGGTCCATATTGAAGAGATATCTTGTGGTTGAAAAAAAAATGATAACACCCATCACCTTTCTAAAATTAAGTGGGTAAAATCTTACAATATTAGTCTTATTGGAGTTGGTGTTTCAGTAGCTCTGGGATAAAATTTGTGGCTTGGGTAAAGTGCGTACTCTTCGACAACTTCGGGGATTCCTTTTCATAAAAAGCCTCCTAAAACCATTCCTCACCAGCTACTGTTGCTCATCCCATGATTTATATGACTGAAGATGAGACACTGACAGGCAATTGGATGTAAGCGTTATCATCATGTTGGCTCTTTTCCTATTTTGCAGGAATACGTATTCGCGGCATCTAAAAATAAAGAGAGAATGGTTATTATTATATTACGTTTAGAAGTATATTATCCTCATATTATTTGTCTTTAACCGTCCCCATGTGACATTTTCCAAATTATATTTGATTATAAAAAATAATAGGGATACAAGAATTTGATTAACATACCTTTATTCTTCAACAAACATTTATTTTCAATAAACACACAACAAAGCTTTGATGTAGTGGAAAGCCTAGAAGCCGCCATGCCGATTCATCGCTACTGACATCTTCCTGCTTGATAATTTTGTATTTCATTCGGGACCTGCACAGCATCTTTATTATGCAAATTGAAGATTGCCTGATCACTTCCTTAATTAATATACTTACATATATACTTAAATATATACTTAATTGCACGTACAGAATTACAGGCTTCAACATTTATGGGGGCGTTGAATATTTTACACAAAATTGGTGAATAGGGCACAACCCAGCTATAATCAAAACTCTTGAATTCGCCAGTGTGAGTCCGAATGTTAACTTGTTTACCGCCATCGGCAGGCGCCCTTCGTCTATATAACGGGTAACACTTATCACTTTGAACTGTTTCTCTAATTAGTTCTCGATACTTTTTTGTACATTTGCCGTCTTTCATGCAAGGAGATGCTGGATTTCGAGCTCCGCAGGGACCATGTATCATATTTTTAATAACCGTGTCATACAGATTTTTATCTCCTTCTGGATCTGGAATTTCAGCGCTAATTAAGTTGTCGATTTGATTAGGAAGTAGCTTCTGTTTTACCCAAATCAATATGTGTACATGTGGTAGACCTCTGGCTTTGTGTGACTCAGCCGACTGATGAACATGTTTCAACTTGTATGCGGCTACTGTCGCTCCTTGAACGCATATTGCTTAACTGTTCACGAGATATTTGCTTTGGTACTACCGTACCCAGTCTACCCTATACGTGTTGAATAGTGCCATGTCAAACATTTAAAAGAACATTTTTCTGTATCCTTTCACGTACTTCCGCATGATTGGAAAGCAAGCCAACATTTGATCTTCCCGATCAATACCAATCATGCCTTTGTTGTAATCTACGAGTATAATACATTGCGGTTTTGAAGTTTGGTTCTTCTTGTTCTTAGTAACTTGCACTGCACCATTTCGACTGATGTGTGCTTCTTAATCGGTATTCGCCTCTTTTTAACTAACTTTGCTTTAGCAAAAATTGTGGGCATATTGGCTCTGTTCATACGAACAGAAACACAACATGTGTTTTTTGTTCCGCTAAATGTAGGAACAACTTGGGCGGCGAATACCAATTATCCAAATAGAGAGTATGACCCCTATTCAAAATCGGTTTGGCTAGCTCCATCACAACCATTTCCGATGCACCAAAACATGAACTTGTCTTCTCTTTCCCGGAATAGATTTTAAATTTATAGCAGTAACCAGAGCCAGACTCACATCATTTGTAAAATTTGATTTCATACCTTGCCCGTTTGGATGGATTGTATTGTCGGTATGATAATCGTCCTTTAAATTTCATCAAGGACTCATCAAGGGCAATGTCCTCCTCCATTATATACAACTGCTGGATCTTCTAGTTAAAGTACTCAAGGACGGGGTTGATTTTACGCAATTTATCCATGTCGCTGGTCGTGTTAGCCGCAAAATGAAAATAAAAACTAGTAATTTGTAGGAATCGGTTGAGTGGCATAGTTTTTTTTAATTAAAATCTACGATGGCTCGTTTACTCCAATTCATTTGAATTTTTGACTTACAAACCTGCGCCATTATCACGCACAATGATAAGTATACTTTAATTTCATTGCAACTAACAGGCTTCCAATTGCAGTCAATTTTTTCATCGTGTTCTTATTAAAAATGTTTGTTCTGTATACCTGTTAGTTTCGGTAATTAGTTTTAGCATTATGTTTGAAGGGTCAATCGATTCCAAAAATTCTTTACGGATGCCGGGTCTCTCGGTGTATTCAATAGTCGTTGGCGTATTAATTTCTGGTTTCCAATCTCATCGCTTTGGCGTTGGACGAATTGTACTACAATCTTCTTCATCCGTTGACTCTTGAATTATAAACTACTTCGGACGCTTGGGAATTGCAAAATCGCTATCACTCGTATCAGTGCCAACCTCTGCAGCAGTTTCGGTTTCCGAGTCGATGATGGACTCGGTAGCCGACTCAGTATCTGACTCTCTTGGAAAGAGAAAGAATTTTTCTCGATTCCTCAATGCCATATAGAAATATAAATTTTCAAACTTTGTGAGATGTGTTCAGACTGACGATTTCGAATAAACTGAATTCAGGCACGCAAATCATCAATAAAGGAAACTTTCACAGAATTATCCAGAACAGTGTGATATATTATCTCCAAGCAATCATGTGCATATAAAATATCATAGATATCGGCTCAAGTGCGTCAACAGTGTCGTGCGTGGAGATAGATACTCGTAACGGCTCAAGTAGGGAAGGTCCGGCAAAGTGGATACCTTAAGGTATTTAAGTTTATAGCAGCAAAGGTATACAATACAAAAACAAAATAATTATCACAAATCAGTCTTTATTTATTGCTCTTGCAAATACGTACACCAGTTAACATTAATATTTAAACAATAACCAACTGCAATTAAAAAGTATGAAAGTATTCGCTTTTGCCCTGTACCCCGGGTACCCGGGTAGGTCGAACATGTTCCACAAAAAATGCATCCAATCAAAGAACACCTCACCTGTAGTTCAGCCATTTGGAGTACAGGTTCCTTGAGTGCCGGAAAGCGCACCATCAAGTAGTCTGGGTTGCATCTTTTTCTGGCGAAAATTAAGAAGGGTGGGAGAAATGAACAAGCGGCATTACAACAACCTATGACTGTCTTTCTGCACTGGCGATTTTGCCCACTTGTTTTTCCTTTCGTTGATAGCACTTTAGGCGGCTTATTTCTGGTTGTAGATATACCAGTTTCATCCATGTTATATAATCTGGATGACGCAGATGTTTACCCGGAACTTTTCGGCAAACTCTTCAGTACTCTGTTACTGATGCCGTCCATGCCGGGTGCTTTCCGGCTTTTCAAAGCACGGATGTAGCTTTCGATCTCGTCGGGTGTGGCGATTTGCGGTGTGAACTGTGGGAAGCGGAAGTTCGACACAGATTCTTCCACCTCGCGGTGAAATTCACTCTGCTGTGCACTCGTTGGGCTGGCACTGATTGTGGAGCGATTCCGCAAATATCTCCGCTTTCTCAGCATCTGCGTGGGGCCCATTCGGCGGAATTTGCGTGCGATGCGGAACGCCGCTTTCGGGCTTTCTTCCGTTTCGGCGCAATACGCCTCCTTACTTTCGCTCATAAGTTGAGCGATCCGATTCTTGATCTCCTTGCACAGGATGTTGAGAGGGTGGCGCAGTTCGTTGGCTCGTGAGCGGTACCACCGCTTTCTGAGCCGGTTGCGGCAACGTATGAGCTCGAGCACGTCGTCAGGAAGGCTGATGTGACCGGGCCGAATCATGCGTGTGACAGTTGCTTGGGTGACGATAGCATTGAGCTCGGTTGTGAGTGAAGCGATGGCGGTGTCGACGTCGTCAGTGGACGAAATAATGGGGCACGGAAGGGAGGATTTTTCCAACAGGAACTGGACCATGGTCCAATCGACTGTGGAAACGTCTTGCCGGATATTCGGGGCACCTTGCTGGATTTCCATAATTACTGGCAGATGGTCAGAACCCAGATCAGAGTGGACCGCGACAGAGCGCACGTTTGTTCTCGCCGTAACAAACAAGTCGAGGATGTCGGGGCGACAGCGGGCGTTGACGGGATAGTGAGTCGGAATGTCCGGAGCGTAAACCGCGATGTTTTGCGCAGGGTCGCGCTGTGAAGTCGGCGACCGTTATAATTGTTGTTACCGACGCAATTCCATGCCTTGTGTTTGGCGTTAAGATCGCCAACCACGATGACTGGGGCTCTGTTGGGAACGGTGAAAATTTCCCAGAGCTTGCGATCGATGTTTTGTTGCGGACAGTACGCTGCGTAGACGTAGAGTGGAGCGTCGCTGAGTTGGACGCCGACAGTCTCGACTGTGCCGGTGTCGGAGCCGATCTGGAGGAAGTTGATGCCCCTGCTAACGAAAATGGCGACACCGCCAGCGAGTACAGGGCCGGGCCTGTCTCGGCGGACTGTAACGTAATTTCTAAGGAAAAGTGAGTGCTTGGCTGACAGCCGTGTCTCAATGACGCACGCAATGTCGATGTTGTTATCTTCGAGGAAGAGCTCGAATTCCGGAGTGTGCGAACGGATACCGTTCGCGTTCCATGTGATGATGCGTAGCGGTTTCTAGCCGTGGCTGTCAGGAAGCGAAGAGAGAAGGCTGTAAGAGAGGGAAGAGAGAACCGGAGAGACGCCCTACTGCGTTTGTGACTGCGGTGTTGGTTGGAGTGAGGCCGGCTGCGTGGAGGCTTTTTTGTCTTTCTTGGCTTAGACTGAGCGTTTCGGGCGAAGCCCCTGACTGCTTGTCTTTAACGTGGTGAGAGAAGTAGTTTTAAACTAAACCATTGAGTATGCGAAAAGGGTTGAGCCGCGACTCAGGTCATCTGCGCTATTCTACTGATGTAAGCATCTTCGCTGTCTTTGAAAGCATGTCTGATGTTATCCCTCCGTGCTACAGCATCTTCCAACAGATCCTTGATGTTAAGGCTGCGGAGCATGTCGTCCGTCCTCACATAGTAGGGAGAGAGGTGGCCACCCTGATGGCCCTCCTGAGCGATCTGTATGTATGTGTTGGATAGAACAGGCGATTCTCCACACAGACTTCATTGGCGTACGAAGCCTGTGCGGCAATGACTTGTTGTTCGATATTGCGTTTAACCGATCGCGCTAGATTGTTGCAGCGGAGAAGAGGTGAAAGCTTGGAGATGGTATGATTGGCAGTTTGACACCGAAGTTTGTTGTGACGGTTCCAGGTCTGGAAGCGGGTAAAGTGTACACCAAGATACCTGGCTTGGGAAGTCAGCTTGATTTTGGAGGTTCCAAACTGTATCCTCAAATTGCGCTTCTGTTTGGACCCAACGCCCAAAACTTTCCGGCAGTAACAGCGTAGGCGCTCGAGGGCGTTCTCCAAGAGAAGCTTAGCTCTCGACCATCGAAAATCGGATGCCACGATAGCCACATCGTCAGCAAACTGCAGGGTGGAAGTCCGGTTTACGGTGTTGTCTGTAGCAGTTGGCAGGTCGCCAACTAGGATATTGTAGAGAAGAGGGAAAGAGGACCTCCATGGGAAGCCCATCCCTTGCTTCTCTTACTGACGACCGGGAACTTCCAATCTCTACGGTAAATTTTCTATCCTGAATGATTCTGGAGACTACTGTCACGAGTTGAGTGGAAAAGCCCACACTCTTCATCTTAGCAATCAGAATCTCTCTGGAGACTGTGTCGTAGGCTTTTTCGAAGTCAATGAATGCTACAAGGGACCTTTTGTTGAGGGCTTCTTCTCGCCGTAAAATTGCCGACAAGTGCACTGCCTGGTGCACGACACTTCTCCTACCCGTGAAACCAAACTGGGCTACATGCACGGCCTTTAGCACACGGATTTCCTCCTTCAAGAACGGGAGAATTGCCTTTTCGTGCACTCTTGCGAATACCGGAGTGATAGATATAGGTCTCCGATTCTTCAAAAGTTCCGGATTTCTCGACTTTTGCGCTGAGAGAATTCACCGCTTGCAGTAACATGTTGGTGAACATGGGCATTAGCCCCTGCATTGCCTGTAAAAGGGCGTCAGTGATGTTTGCCGACGGAGCTGGCGAAGAAGAAGCGACGGCGGGCAATGCTGCTGTTACAACATAAGATGGCGCAAGAGCTGTCGGGGCCCGCGCGACCGGGGTAGCAGTTGAGGGGTGTGCGAGTGGTGGTAATGCACACGCGGCGGTGCGGGTCGAGGGGCGAAGCCCTGGGAATTTGTCCGCGTTGTTGATCGGCGGAGCGGACGGAGCGAGCGGAGTGGTGTCTTCCACACCGGCGTGATGGCGACGCGCTGGGCAGCTGCGCGCGAAAGCGGGTGCGCCTCCCGCAGTTTGCGCACTGACGGTGGTCGCTGTTTTCAGCGTGTTTGCAACTGTTGGAGTAGTGCGAACCGGCGCAGTAGCCGCAAACAAATGGGCGCGTGCAGAAACGTGCAGTGTGGCCGAATCACTGACAGCGACGACAGATCAGTCCCAGCTTGTCGGGGAGTTTACGCTCAAAACGGCATTCGAGCCCCCGGATGCGATTAACTGAGAATATGTTTTCGCAATTATCCGTTCGCGCAATTGAAACGAGAGTTTCGAATCGCTCGCTACCGTTGTTCGAGCGCATGCGACGTATGTAGGTAATCTGGAACCCCATACGCGTGATTTCCGATTTGATTTGTTCTTCGCTGAGTTCCTCACCGATACCGATGAGGACGGTGTTAAGCGGGCGTTCGTTGTCTAGTACCGTGGTGGCAATGTCGATTTTGGCTTTCGCGAAGCTAGCCGTCGTGTTTCTGAAGTCGTTGATGGTGTTTAGGTAGATCCAGATGCCCGATTTCGACGAGCGCGAGAATCGGTGCGGGATTTTATTTTCGCGAAGGAAGCTTTCGACTAGCGTGAACTGCGACCGGTCTTTAAGCAGCATGCCGGGAGGAGTGTTGACGTCACGTCTTGCGCGTTGTGCTTGCGCGGGGTAGAGCGCACGGTCGTCGAGTGGCCGCGGTGTTGTGCCCGTAGTGCTGCCGTGGCCGGAAGCCTGAACAGCGGGGGCAGCGGTGGCGGTGGTGGAGGCTGCGGCGGGCTTTTACGATTATGCTTCGCAGCGCGCCCTGGAGCTCCCAAACGCCCTCAGCGTCGCGCGCGTTGCTTGTGGCGGCAGTTTCGGAGGGCGCGGGGCGGTGGTGGGGGCGTTGGCGTCGGGCCCGGCAACGGTGGGCTCCGAGGCATCCGCAGCAGGTTCGGTGCGCGTGGGGCGCGCTGGATGAAGCGTCGCTCGATTAGGTGTCGAGGGCGGCGGGGCGGCGATGTTTTTGTCGACGTTATGTTTTACGACTTCAATGGGCGTGGATTGCGTTGTGGTAGCCATCGCAGCCGCGTTTTGCGAGTTATTTGCACGTGGTGCATCTCGGGGGCGGCTCTGGGGGCGGCGGCGGTTGCGTTCGGCAGGGAGCGGCCGGCGGGGACGGTGGGAGTGGGGAATAGGTTACGTGCAGTGACTCCCGGCATGTCTAGCGGATGCGCGACGGTGAGGGGCGTCGCTGGAGGCGGCATGCTGCGCGCAGGTGACGGCGAAACGCCCAGAGCGGCCGTCAGGTTACGGATCTCAGTAACCAGGGCGTTGATCTGCTGCTGAAGCTCGCGGATTTGTTCTTGCTGACGCTGGATTATGACGTCACGCTCGTCGACAGCAGTGGACGGCGTGACCAGCGTGGCCGGCGGCGGAGGTGCGGTTGTCGTGCATGAGCCGGCTGCTGTGACCGGCGCTGATTGCGTGGGCGAGGTGAGACTCGCGGTGTGCTGCGGGGGGGCCGCGACATGCACGGTTGCGGCGCGGATGCGTGCGCACGACTCGCTATCGCTGCCGGAGGGGCGGCGGGCGAGATCGGGTGCTTCGGCGGTTGTAGATTGGCGGTTTTCGCGCGATCGTGCTTACGCGACGATTTGGGTTTGCCTTCGCGTGTTTTTTTTTTTTTTGAAGCAAGGTGTGAAAAATCTGCATACAGACGGCCGGCCGGATGGAAAGGTCGGCGTGTGGGGTTTAGGCCTCGCTGAGGGCGACGGTCCCGACCCACTAAACAACACACCTTGGAGAGTTTGCCCCGAAGGGCTTAAAACCCTGAACCATAAGCGGAGGTGGCCCCCAAGGTATTGCTACCTAGAGGGAGCGAGTTTAGAAGTTTTGTTGTAGGAAAAGCTGGTGGATTATATGCGCAAGGGAGCGCATAATGCGGGTGGAAGAGTACAGTTAAACAGATTTACAGATTTACAGACAGTGTACATTAGAATAGTAGTGGCTTGTGTTGAGTTGGCTGCCTACGTTGGTGAAATTAGGCAGCATGGGCGGCGGTGGGTGTCGTACGTTTTCGGCCGGAGGTCGGCTAGGCGTGCTATGGTGGGGTTCGGGTGATGCTGCAACGTGGAGTGCAAGTTCTCCGCTAGCCGGGTTGCGAATCCAAAAAGATCGGGCAGTCCGGTCTCGTAGAGAACCTGCGCGTTGCGAACACACCAGTGGAAACCCACGCTGCGGCGGAGGAGGCGCATGAAAGTGCCTTGCAGGCTGGCAAGGCGTCGTGGAAGTGCGGATCCCCATATGGGAATGCCGTAGCACATGACGCTGCGAACGAAGGCGGTGAAGATTCGCAGTTTGGTGTTGCAACTCAGCCGAGGGCAGTTGAACATTGGCCGAAGTTGGGCAAATATGGCACGGGCTTTCTGCCTAGCGTAGTTGATGTGCCGGATCCACGATAACCGTCGGTCCAGGTAAACACCGAGGTATTTAACACATGGGCTCCACGGTATGTGTTTCCGGTTAACGCATAGGGGCGGTGTTCGGTGGCTGCGCCTACGGGAAAACATTATTGCTTCGGACTTACTCTCATTTATACGGAGGCCCCACTGCGAGTACCAATCCAGCAGCGTTGGAAGGTGCTCCTGGATAGGCTGCGCACAAGTTGACAGATGTCGGCTAGAAGATATGAGAGCGATGTCGTCGGCGTAAAGGGCTATTTCGACTCTTGCCCGGGTCGGGATGTCCGCGCAGTACACATTAAAAAGGACAGGCGACAGTTTGGAGCCTTGTGGGACACCCGCACCGATCGACCTTGAAGTAGAAAGGTCCTTTCCAACGCGCACGCGCAGACGCCGATTCCTAAGAAAAGACTCAACACAAGCGATTAGATATAGAGGAAATTGGAAACTACGCAATTTATAAACCAGTCCGTCGTGCCATACCCTGTCGAACGCCTGACGGACGTCGAGCAAGAGCATGGCGGTGTGGCGGCGTCGGTTGAGGTTCTCCGCGATGTATTCGCTGACCCGGAGTAGCTGGTGGAGTGTGCCGTGCTCTTTCCTGAAGCCGCACTGGTCGGCTTGGATGATGTTGTTCGCATCGATGTGTTCTTGCAGTCTGGCAAGAACAACACCCTCCGCCAGCTTTGACAGCGCAGACAACAGGCTGATAGGGCGAAAACTGTCCGGCAACGTGTGCGGCTTGCCTTGCTTTGGAATGCACACAACCACGGCATCCTTCCATGCGTCGGGGAAGTAGCCGAGTCGTAACATGCCGTTAACGATGCAGCAGATATACACCCTGTGCTTCTTCGGCAGAAGTTTCAGTACGCTGTTGCTGATACCGTCTATGCCGGGCGCTTTCCGGCTTTTCAAAGCGCGGATAAGAGTCTCAATCTCGTCTGGCGTGGCGAAACGCGGTGTGGGCTGCGGGAGGCGGAGATCGATGTTCGACACAGCTTGTATCACCTCGCGGTGAAATTCGCTGTGTTCTGCAGTGCTTTCGTTGGGCTGGCACTGTCTTTGCAGCGAGTCCGCAAAAACTTCGGCTTTCTCCGCGTCCGTGTGAAACATTCTGTCTCCGACGCGGAGAGGGGCAGCTGAGGGGCCGTCCTTGGCGTTGAGGTCACCCCAACGATGACAGGGGCGCGGTTGGGAACGGAGAAGAGATCCCAGAGCTTCGAATCGATGTTCTGCCGTGGGCAATACGCTGCGTAGACGTGGAGAGGAGAATCGGTGAGCTGGATGCCCACCGTTTCGACCGTGCCGGTGTCCGAGCCAATTGGCTTAAAGTTGATGCCTCTACGGACGCAGACGGCGACGCCGCCAGCGAGGACCGCACCGGGTCTATCATGGCGGACTGTTGCGTAGTTTCGCAGGAAGAGCGAGTGGTTTGCCGACAGCCGCGTCTCGGTAACGCACGCAATGTCGATGTTGTTTGATTCTAGGAAGAGTTCGAACTCTGGAACGTGCTGGCGAATGCCGTTCGCGTTCCACGTGACGATGCGTAGCAGTTTCCCAGCCGTGGTTGTCGGTCGAAGAAATGAAGCGAGAGAAGAGCGGCGATGCAGATGCCAGAAGGTGAGAGCCCTAATGGGCTGGTGCAAGCGTGGCTTGGAGGTGAGGGGCCTGCGCCGTGGAGGCCGAGCCGATGCTGGCCGCCGCCTGCATCAGCATGCTCGTAAACACGGGCATGAGCCCCTGCATTGCCTGCATGATTGCGGCCGTGATATTGTTGGCCGGCTGCGCAGGCGTAGGGCGCGCTGGCGCGGAGGGAGCAGCAGCTGCAACATAAGAAGTATTAGTTAGAGCCTGTGCAGCGGGTGGAGCCGGCGGCGACAGAACGGGCGGCGGTAGAGCGCACGCGGCGGTGCGAACGGCCGGCGGTAGTCCCGGAAATCTGTCGCCGACGGAGCAAACCGGCGCCGGAGGTGGTGGAGGGGTGCTGCTGGCGCCGGTGGCGTGCTGCAATCTCGCCGGGCAGTTCCGGGAGAATGCCGGGTGCGCCGCCCCACAGTTTGCGCAACGGCGGTGGTCGCGATCTTCCAGGTGCTCGCACACGTTTGTGTAGTGTTCGCCTGCGCAGAAGCCGCAGACAAACGGGCGAGCGCAGAAGCGAGCGGTGTGGCCGGGTCTGCAGCAGCGCCGGCACAGCATGCCGAGTCTATCGGGGCGCTTTGGCTCAAAACGGCAAGGGATGCCGTAGATGTTTTTGACTGCGAAAATGCTTTCGCAGTTAGCATTGCGGGCCAATGAAACTACAGTCTCGAAACGCTCGGTGCCGTCGCTCGAGCGCATGCGGCGGATGTATACCACTTCGAATCCCATGCCGGCAAGCTCTGACTGGATGCGCTCTTCGCTCAGCTCTTTGCCGACGCCGATGAGGACGGTGTTCAGGGGCCTCTCGCTCTCGAGCCCCGTTGTAGCGTAGTCAATCTTTGCCTCCGTTAGGCACCGTGTTAGTTCCCTGAAGTCGTTTACCGTGTCCACGTTAAACCAAATACCGGACCTGGAATTTGAAATACGGTGAGGTAATTGATACTTAATTAGGAAATCTTTCACCGACACGTAGCGCGAGCGGTCCTTAAGCAGGATGCCGGGCGGGGAGTTGGGGTCCCTATTGCGTCGTGCCTTCGGTGCTGCGAGCAGATCACGAGCATCGAGAGGGCGTGAAGGTTCCTTCCTAGCGGAGGCGGCGACGGGGGCGGTGGTGGTGGCGAGAGCGGCGGCCTTGCGGCGGGCCTGCTTTGCTGCTTTGCCCTGCAGCACAAAATTGTCCTCGGCGTCGCTCGCAGAGTGGCCGGCTTCCGGAACGGAGCCTGCCGGGGCGGCGACGGGGGCAGCGGCATCGGGGGTGGCGGTGGCGGGCTGGAGATGGTCTTGCCCTGCTTGCCCAGCAACTGCGGCTTCGTTTTTGGTGCCGCACTCTGGGTCCGGCACCAAAACGTCGGGGGTGGCGGCGGGGGCGGCGACCCGAGCGGCGCGTGCGTTAGCGGGAGCTGGCGCAACAGCGGCCGCAGCGGGTGTGGTGGCCCCAGGCGTTGTAGCGGTGGTGTCGATGGCGGCTGCGAGGGGGGCAGCGGGGGCGGCAGCGGCATTGGCCGTAGTCAGCCGCTCCCTGGCGTCCTTGCCGGCGACGTCCGGGAATAACTTGCGTCCAGTGACGCCCGGAACGTCGAGCGGATGCAGCTGCTTTTTCGTAGGCGGCGGAGGCGGCATTCTGGAGGCGGCAGGTGCATGCAGCGCCATGAGCAGATTCGTAAGGCGCCGAATCTCGGCCGTCATGGCGGTAAGTTGCTCTGCCTGAGATTTAAGCTGCTCCCGCAGCATCGCGTTCTCTATGTCCCGCGGATGGGAGGCGGTGGACAGCGGGGCCGGCGGGGAGGCATTATTCTCCGTGAGGACTCCGAGGCAGCAGGTGGTGGCTCGACCGGCGACAGGGGCGCGCATATAGCGGCCGGCACGGGAGCCGCGACGGGCGTCGCAGAAGTCACGGTGAGCAGCGTTTGTGTGCTCGCAAATAAAACGAGAAAAAACATGTATTAAAAAAAAAAAAGAACGAAGATACGCAAGTAAAAAAAAGAGAGCGAACATACAATAAAAAGAGAACGAAGTTAGCGAATAAAAAAGAGAGAGAAACATACATTAAAAAGAAGAACGAAGATACGCAAATAAAAAGAGAAAAACATATATTAAAAAGAGAACAAAAATAAAATATTATATATATAAATAAATTTCAAAAAAAAAAAAAAATTTATTATTCACACACCCACACAATTGTTGCATTTAATTTTCTATACGTATTAAATGTTGTGGTTCTGGAAAAGAACCGGTTTTTGTCATCGGTTGTACCGTCAACGGTAAACTGAACGAAACGCGCGCGTTTAACCGCCGAAACCGTACAGCGTGCGGCCTTGCCTTTTCAGTGCGTAGACGACATCCATGGCGGTGACGGTCTTCCGCTTGGCGTGTTCGGTGTACGTGACAGCGTCACGGGATGACATTCCCTCTAGAAATGTCTTTAGCACGCCACGAGTTTCTTCGTAGATGGAGGCCGTATGCTCGCCACCACCACGGCGGGCGAGACGACGAATTGCCGGGCCTTGGCGGGATGCCCTGGATGTTGTCACGGAGAACTTTGCGATGACGCTTGGCGCCACCTTTCCAGCCCTTTCGCCTCCCCTTTGCCGCGACCAGTCATGTTGATTTGAGGTTGGAAAACTCGGAACACGATGTGTACGCTACGCGCGCGCGTAGATGAGAATGATGCGGGAAAACCTTATGCGCGCACGCATTTATGCGCCCGCCCTCCACCCTCCACCGCCCCTGTTCCGACCGGACGCGCGGTACGGTGCTGCCATATCTAGTGAGCGGTATATATTAACGAAATCGGCGTTTCACCCGCTCATTACTCGCCTGTGACCCCCAGTGCGTCAACATCGTCTTCGTCTGTCTGTTCGTGCGTGTGTGTGTGCATCATGGCCGTACCAAGCAAACCGCCCGCAAATCTACCGGAGGGAAGGCTCCGCGCAAACAATTGGCGACGAAGGCGGCGCGTAAGAAAACGTGCCACCGGTGGTGTGAAGAAGCCCCATCGTTACCGTCCCGGCACTGTCGCACCTCGAGAAACGCCGCCACCGCAAAGAGCGCCTGAACTCTCGCATCCCGCAACCGTTGTTCCAATCGTCTTCGGTGCGCGGGAAATCGCCCCAAGATTTCAAGACTGATCTGCGCTTCCAGAGCTCGGCCGTTATGGCACTGTTACAAGAGTGCGCGAGGCGTACCCGGTTATCCCTCTCGAAGACAATAAATTTGCGCGCCATTCACGCCAAAACGCAAACCATCATGCCCAAAGACATCCAGCTGGCTTCCGTCGCATCCGTGGCGAACGCGCTTAAGCGCAATACGACCAATAAATAACTCCACAATAATGACCGGTTCTTTTCAGAACCACAAAAATTCTACCGATTTAAAACACGTTAAATGCAATCATACTTTTATTTTAATCACCTATATTAAATAAAATATATATTTATATTTATTTTATTTAAAAAAATTTTTTTTTTTTTTACAGAATTTGTTCCCTTCAGTCGCACACCGACCGCTTCGGAGCGAACGGACGCGCGCCGTCCGAGTGCCAGCGCGTCCGTGCCGAGCGGCAAGCGTAAACGCACACAACGCGAACACAATCGTATCGATTTAAAACACGTTAAATGCAAACACATTTTTATTTTAATCGACTATATTAAATGTAAATATATATTTATATTTATTTTTATTTAAAAATTTTTTACAGAATTTGCCCTCAGTCGCACACCGACCGCCGGAGCGAACGGACGTGCGTCCCTGGAGTGCGCCAGCGCGCGTCCGTGCCGAGCGCAAAGCGTAAACGCACACAACGCGAACACAATCGCATCGATTTAAACACGTTAAATGCAAACACATTTTTATTTTAATCGACTATATTAAATAAAAATATATATTTATATTTATTTATTTTAAAAAAAAAAATTTTTTTACAGAATTTGTTCTCAGTCGCACACCGACCGTTGAGCGAACGGACGTGCGTCCGAGCGCCAGCGCGTCCCGTGCCGAGCGCGCGCGTAAACGCACACAACGCGAACACAATCGCATCGATTTAAAACACGTTAAATGCAAACATACTATTTTAATCGACTATATTAAATAAAAATATATATTTATATTTATTTTATTTTAAAAAAATTTTTTTTTTTTTACAGACCTTGTTCAGTCGCACACCGACCCGCCGGAGCGAACGGACGTAAGTACGTCTGAGTGCCAGCGTCCGTGCCGAGCGCGCGTAAACGCACACAACGCGAACACACCGCATCGATTTAAAAACACGTTAAATGCAAACACATTTTTATTTTAATCGACTATATTAAATAAAAATATATATTTATATTTATTTTTATTTAAAAAAAAAAAAATTTTTTACAGAATTTGTTCTCAGTCGCACACACCGACCGCCGGAGCGAACGGACGTGCGTCCGAGTGCCAGCGCGTCTGTGCCGAGCGCGCGTAAACGCACACAACGCGAAATACAATCGCATTCGGATTTAAAACATGTTAAAATGCAAACACATTTTTATATCGATTTACAATATTAAACAAAAATGAAATACATAAGTTTATATTTATTTCTATTTAAAAAAAAGAAAAAAAAAAAATTTTTTCCGAATTCAAACTGCGCACCGATCGCCGCAGCGAACGGACGTCCGTTCGAACCGCTACGCCACACGCGTTTAAAATGCAGGGCATATTTTTATTTCATACGTACAATTTATTTATTTTATTTTATATTTTCTGGCAAAAAGCTAAAAATTTATTTAAACAATACAATAATACCAAAAAATATAGTTTTTCTATAATGTTTTTGACTTTTGTGGCCCTGAAAAAGGGCCATTTTCTATGCTGTTTGTAAACAATTCACCTTATTTTTGCGACGCGGCGGCTTTTGCCGTCACCGTTTTGGCGGGCCAGTTGCCGGTTTGGTTTTCTTTGGCTTCGGCGCTTTCGGTTTTTAGTGGGCGAACCTTCGTCGACGATTTTTCGCTTTTGACGGCGATTTTAAGGGACTTTACCGCAGCGGTGCGGCAGCTTTACCGGCCTTCTTCTTTTCAACGGTGGCGGCAGGTGCTTTTTCGGCGATTTTACCTTCTTTCGGCGGTCGTGGCGGCGGCTTTTCGCTGCAGCGGTGGTGGCGGCGGCGGTCGCTTTTTTCGGCGACTTGCGCGCTTTACGGTTGCACTTTTTTGTTTTCACAACTTTTTGCTCGCGGCCCCTCCGACGCGGAGGCGGTGCGCGGCGGCGGCGGCTGCTTTGCCAGATGCAGGCGCCGCTAGCTGGAAGCGATCCACTTGCGCCTCTTACCTTTGGAGTTTGCACCAACACGCCGGATGGACGCGTTCTGCATTTGCGAATAAACGGCGAGATTTTTTCGCATCTACCTTATAGTTGGCGGCGATGTATTTTAATTGCCTGCAGCGATGAACCACCACGTTCTTTAAGCAGCTTTAATTGCGTTGCACACCATCTGGATGTTGGCGGGCGCGTCGGCTTCGAGCGCGGCACTTCGATCGCACTTGCCGCCGCAGCGGTCTTCTTTCGGCGCTCTGCCGCTGGCGACGCAGCAGACGGGTGCGGTGAATGATGCGGCGGGCTGCTACGTCGGTGTGACATGATGCCGTTTATGCTTGCGTTGTTTAAACACGAGCGAAATCGAACGATATTTGCGAAAAGCAAGAAACGCGTGTCGAGTGTATCGATGTGAACTGTCTGGCGGGACGAACTGCGACTGGCTGCAAAATACAGTGCATGAGGCACTTTGGTACACGGACTGTCAACAGTTTTTTCTATCAGCATCGCGTATGCGTCGCGAAACGTTCGAAAATCCAACTTCGTACCAACGCCCTACTTTCGCCCCTTGCACGCGAGCGTCGATCTTGCCGCCCACCATTTTGCGGCTACAATGCGTGTAGAGCGATTTTCGCGCTTTTACGTATGCGCGTCGATAGTATTAAATAAAACACGACGCGCGACGAAAACATTAAAGCGAACGGGTACAGTTTTGCCGATCCTCGATCCGCCAACGTTTCCCGCGTTATAAAATGCACATTTTATCGCTAGCGCGCTGCTTATGCGTTTAAATGATTTGCCAATTAACGCCTCTCAACCGTGTGCGTCGATCACGCACCGATGTTGAAACCGGAGATCGCGCAATTCGAGCGCAAAGTTGCGCCGCATCTGCGACCGATGCACGCGTGCGATACACGCGTTGAACGGCGCCTTACGTGCAAGCGCTGCCGGACAAACAACGCTTTGTTTTCCACGCTGATGACGACGTCGTCATCGTCGTCGTCGTCGTCGTCGCTGCCGCCGCCGTCGTCGCAATATAGCGGCGAATGTTTTTGCATGCAAACGCAATTTCCATGTATTGCGTCCGCCATTTTGCAGTTTGTTTACGTGCGTTTACGTTCATAAAACAAAACTACTGCTCCGCCGTACGCACGACAAAAATGCGCGCGGCAGCTAAATTTGTTAAAATTAATAATGTAAACGCCTATTTGAACGCAAATAATTCGGGATTTCTCTAAATAATATTGGCTGGCAACATAAAATATTTTGCAACAATTATTTCAAACATAATACCTGCAAAAAATGCAAAAAACGACATGATGCGATGATCTCTGCGCAGCAGAAATAACACAGCCAAAATAATTATTGTAATATCTGATCGTTTTGCATGGCTGCGGCGATGTGCCTTCCGCCGGCGGCGCCGCACGACTGACGCGCGCTAGTTCATCAACGCCCGCCGCACGTTCGCGCCACTATCGCCGCCGCCTCGATGCAAAACCCAAAAACCTAAATATTCGCCGCAGCGTATGTAAGTGCTAGAAAACGCGCCGGCATAAACTCCGTACAATTAAATCTGGTTTTCTAAATATTAATATTTAATTATTAAAATATTATATCATACAACATACATATACACACTCGCACTCGCCGCGAAAATATAAAATAATTCTTTAATTAATTGTTGAAAAATACATGTGTGTTTCTTAGTCTTGGTCTTTGTCTTTGTCTTCGTCTTCGTCTATCAGCGTTCCGCTGATAGGTAGCCTGTATTTATACGTTTTCCGCTCCGCAATTTTGCACAATCGAACAAAAGTGAAAAGAAAAGTACTTGGTCGCGTCACTGCTCGCTCGCTCGCTCGCTCGATCAGACTTTGCTGCGTCAACAACAATCGCAATCATGCATCATGGCCGACACCAATAATGTAAACACATGTAAATAAACACACATGCTTTAATTTTCCATCCAAAACAAAACGTATCAGAGAAATGTGAAATGTGGAATGTAAAATGTGAAATGCATGCATGCAATACGCATAGGCATTATGAAAATGAAACGAAAAAAAAAATATATATATAATATAATATAATTAATAATATATAATATTTTTAATATTATATAATATATAAAATATATAATATTAAACAAAATGACAAAAATATGAAAATTATTTCGAATATAATTCAAAATTCACACATGTGTTTTAATATTTTTTGCTTATGTTGCAATTTGGCATTTTCTGATTCATACACGCATACACATTTCTCTCTCTCACACACACACACACACACTCACGCGCGCGCGCGCACGAACGAGCGAAGAAACGAATAAACATACAAATATAAAATAATGACGATAACATTTTACCCTTATTATTACGTCGTATTTTCTAAAATATCTATAAATAAATATTTTATAAATATTTTATAAATTATTTTAAATAAAATAAATATAAATAAAACGTACGAAACTATTTAATACAAAAAAAAAACGGGAAAAATTTGCGCCCCTTGTCTAACGCACTACCCCTATAGAAGTGGGCGGAGCCTGTGCTCAGACCGAAAATCGCCAATGATTTTAGATTTTGGTTCTATTACAGTTTTCAAATGCATTTTGATCTCGCAGCGAACGCACGCACGCATTCGTTAAGAATGTGTAGAAAAATTGTGAAAATCACTTAGAAAAATTGCCTTTTTCAGGGCTGCTACGAATTTAAAAAAATCATAGAAAAAAGCAAAACCAGAAAATTCACGGTTTATTTTATTTTATTATTAATATTACCGTTTCTTTAAATAAATTAAGTATGTTTTTTACCAGCAAAAAATAAAAATATAATAATCAAGTACATGCTATTCATTTAATATAATTAAACAAAATGCACTGGCATTTAACGCATTTTTTTGAATCGATGTGTTTTGTTTTTGTGTTGTGCGTTTAAGCACGTTCGCTGCGATAGTGCAGGCGCTCGACCGGACGTCTATTCATTTTAGCGGTCGGTGCGCAGATGAGATCAAATTCTAGAATGGAATTTTTTTTTTTTAGTTAAAATAAAATAACATTAATAAATATCGCGTGTTTAGTTATTATAACAAATTAAAAATCAAAACTATTAAAGCAAAATTAAAATGTATGTACAAAACAAGTGAACAAAATATTTGAATAAACAAAACACATAAACATACACATAAAAAATAATAACAATAACAAACATTTCACGCCTATTGCGATATATTTTATAAATTTGTGCTCGCACACACACACACACACACGCGCGAGCGAAGAAACGAATAAACATACAAATATAAAATAATGACGATAACATTTTACCCTTATTATTACGTCGTATTTTCTAATATATCGGCAAATATTTAAATATTTTATTAATTATTTTAAATGTAAAATAAATATAAAAACGTACGAAACCATTTAATACAAAACGGGAAAAATTTGCGCCCCTTTGTCTAACGTGCACTACCCCTATAGAAGTGGGCGGAGCCTGTGCTCAGACCGAAAATCGCCACGATTTCTAGATTTTGGTTCTATTACGTTTTCAGTCGCATTTTGATCTTCGCAGCGAACGCACGCACGCATTCGTTAAGAATGTGTAGAAAATCGGATAGAAAATTGCTCTTTTCAGGGCTACAAATTTAAAGAAAATCATAGAAAAAAAAGCAAAACCAAAAAATTTACGGTTTATTTTATTTTATTATTAATATTACTGTTTTCTAATAAATTTATATACTTTACCAGCAAAAATAAAAATATAGCCAATCAAGTAATACACAAGTATTCATTTAATATAATTAAATGAAATAAAAAATGCACTGCATTTAACGCATTTTTTCAATCGATGTGTTTTGTTTTTGTGTTGTGCCAAGCACGTTCGCTGTGATAGTGCAGGTGCCTGACCGGACGTCTATTCATTTTAGCGGTTTGCGCAGATGAGATCAAATTTAGAATAGAATTTTTTTTAGTTAAAATAAAATAACATTAATAAATATCGCGTGCTTTAGCGGCTATAACAAATTAAAATCAAAACTATTAAAGCAAATGAAATGCATGCAATAAAATGCGAACAAAATATTTGAATAAACAAAACACATAAAACATACACACATAAAAATAATAAATAATAACAAATATTCTACGCCTATTGCGATATATTTTATAAATTTGTGCTCGCACACACACACACACAATAATAATACCACACACGCGAGCGAAGAAACGAATAAACATACAAATATAAAATAATAACACAATATTTCACGTATATTACATATATTTTATAATATATTTTATAAATTTATATATAATATTATATATATAAAATAAATTATATCAAATAAAAATATAGTAAGTGAATAAATATTACGAATTTATTTATTATACGCATGAAAAATATGTTTAGGTATCAACGCGACTAAATTGATGCGTTTAAATCTTTTTCATGCATATGTTGCAATTTTGCATTTTCTGGAACTCCACCCGCCAAGCGAGAGAAGCATGCGAGTAACATTATATTAACCGCTCGCCTGCTCGCTCACTCAGACCTTGCTGGTGCCAACAACAATCGATTGTTTTATTTCATAACATCAGTGCTTGTGTTAGCGCCATCACATGTTTAAGTTTTAAATTTAAACTATTGTAAAGCAAATGAATAATGTACTGCATGTAATGTATGCATTTGAAATGAAACAAAATAAATATATGTATATAAATATAGATACATGCAAAATATATTAATAATATAAAAATATCAATATAATATCGCGACTGATTTAAAATTATCAGCTAAATGCACCAATTATCTAACCCAACATATAGCCCCAGTATCACCTGAATCCGTCCTCATCCGATCCATTCTAAACCGGACGTCCAGTTCTGCCAAACCACCAACGTACCGATCCACACGCCACTTATCTTTATCCGACCATATCTTTGCACTATCTACCTTTCCGTCGACAGTTCCGTCCGATCCGCCTGAATGAACGACGTCCGCGTCCGGTCCGCCAACGCAACAACGCGCAACACGAAAATCATCCGATTAACACTTTATTAACTGATCCACCAAAATATTTATGATTACCCATTAAAAATCGACCAACACCGAACTGCCTGAACGACGCAACCGATCCGCCGCCGCAAACGTCCGCCGTCCGCACCGACTTAAACCACCAACCGACCGTCATACACCACCAGCGTGCCTGTTCCGCCATCCACGCAGATGAACGACGTCCGCGCCCGAGGCGCATAAATACCAAACGCAACGCAACGACGGAAACACTTTACCCCAACGAACCAAAATTTACCCGCGTCCTTCGCCAAAACCCAAACCCGCCCCACCGAACCGAACGCGTCCGCGCCCGTCCATTCGCCAAACGCGAACGCAACCCAACGACGCCCAACGTCAAACGCCACCTTGTCCAGACCATACCAAACAAATATACTTTCGCCAAAACGGTTCCAGCCCGCACCCGACCAGCGATGAACGAATACGCAACCGATCAACCGCGCGCCGGGCGCAGGCGTCCGCACACCGCGCAACAAACGCGTAAACACAACGCATCCGATTCTAAACACGTTACGATACCAGCCTTAACCCGAACTGTTACGATGACGACGAAAACCACAACCATTCGTCAACTGATCCGTTTCGAGGATCTGATGCGTCCAGCGTCCAGTTCGCAAAACCCACACCGGAACGCAAACCACGCCACTTTATTCAACCGACCGCGCCAAAATACGTACCGTACCATCCACCCGACCGCCGATTGCGTCCAGGCGTCAGCGTCCGGCGAACGCACACAACGCGAAAACGCATCCATCTGACTTAAACACGTTAAACGTCACCAACCATCGGTGTACTAGCCCACGAGCGCAACCGCGGCTCATTCAACCAACTGTCCGACAAACGACGCGTCCGATTCCAGCGCCGCGCATAACGTACCGCCAACGCACGCAAACGTACAACCGCACCGATCCAGTTCACGCAAACGTCACATTCATTTTGAACTTAATTAAACCACAATAAACCGATACGACCAGTTTACGATATTTGCCACCAGAACGCCCGCGTACCGACTTGTGTTCCGAACCGATTCTGCGTTTTGCGTCATCGCGCATCGCCACTGGCGGTTTGGTGACGCCTTTGCGCCCGCCGATACGCCAGTTCACCGGCACCATAACTTCCGTTATTAACGAACATAGCGCCAGACGACGGCGTCTGCGTTTTGCCCATAAACCAATCCACGACGTCCGTCTGCCCGGTTTCAACCAGCCGACAACCCCAGCAAACGGACTGCGCGATCCCGAAATGCCTGCCCGCCGCCTGCGCTCGAAAACGACGAAACGGCGACCAGTCGCCATTGCGCCCCAGATATCGAGCGATGTCCCGCCCACCGGCGATGCCGCACGGCAATTCCGTTCGAACGCCCGCTCGCGTCGTCCGTCCTTAGCACCGCGTTCAACGCCCAGCCGTCCGCGGCGGCAACGTCGTGCCTCTACCGTCTTCCGCGTATCCCGCCAGCCGCCGTGTAACCTGCCGAACGCCTGCGCACCGGCCCCGCCGCCGCTGGCCACTTCCGCCGCTCACCGCCCGTCCCGTCACCGCCCATCCGCCCGCCGCGTCGCGTTTCGCTCGCAAAGAAACCGGAAAGCGTTCAAAACGCAGTTCCTCCAGCCGCCGTAAAAAATTAAACGCAATTTTTTGCGGCCAGCCAGTACACAAGTAAATTGATTTAGCCTTTATAAAGCCAGTGTCGCACAAACAGAAAACAGCGGCTAAAAGCAAAAAGATACACAAAAATGAAACGAGAAAAAACATACACAAAAAAGAGAACAAAAATAAAATATTGTATATATATATATATATATATATATATATATAAATTTCAAAAAAAAATTATTTATTATTCACACACCCACAATAATTTGATGTATTTAATTTTCTATACGTATTAAATGTTGTGGTTCTGAAAAGAACCGGTTTTTTTTGTCATTGGTTGCATCGTCAACGGGTAAAACTGAACGAAACGGGCGCGTTTAACCGCCGAAACCGTACAGCGTGCGGCCTTGCCTTTTCAGTGCGTAGACGACATCCATGGCGGTGACGGTCTTCCGCTTGGCGTGTTCGGTGTACGTGACAGCGTCACGGATGACATTCTCTAGGAATACCTTTAGCACGCCACGAGTTTCTTCGTAGATGAGGCCAGAAATACGTTTCACACCACCACGGCGGGCGAGACGACGAATTGCTGGCTTGGTGATGCCCTGGATGTTGTCACGGAGAACTTTGCGATGACGCTTGGCGCCACCTTTTCCCAGCCCTTTGCCTCCCTTGCCGCGACCAGTCATGTTGATTTGAGGTTGGAAAAACTCGAACACGATGTGTACGCTACGCGCGCGTAGATGAGAATGATGTGAAAATTCCATGCGCGCACGTATTTATGCGCCCGCCCCCTCCACCCTCCTCCGCCCGCTCCGACCGACGCGCGGTACGGTGCTGCCATCTAGTGAGCGGTATATATTAACGAAATCGGCGTTTCGCCCGCATTACTCGCTCAGACTTCAGTGCGTCAACATCGTTCGTTCGTTCGTTCGTGTGTGTGTGCATCATGGCTCGTACCAAGCAAACCGCTCGCAAATCTACCGGAGGGAAGGCTCCGCGCAAACAATTGGCGACGAAGGCGGCGCGTAAGAGTGCACCAGCCACCGGTGGTGTGAAGAAGCCCCATCGTTACCGTCCCGGCACCGTCGCACTCCGAGAAATTCGCCGCTACCAGAAGAGCACCGAACTTCTCATCCGCAAACTGCCGTTCCAACGTCTTGTGCGTGAAATCGCCCAAGATTTCAAGACTGATCTGCGCTTCCAGAGCTCGGCCGTTATGGCACTACAAGAGGCAAGCGAGGCGTACCTGGTTGGCCTCTTCGAAGACACAAATTTGTGCGCCATTCACGCCAAACGTGTAACCATCATGCCCAAAGACATCCAGCTGGCTCGTCGCATCCGTGGCGAACGCGCTTAAGCGCACAATACGACCACAATAACCCACAAATAATGACCGGTTCTTTTCAGAACCACAAAAAAATCGTATCGATTTAAAACACGTTAAATGCAATCACATTTTTATTTTAATCACCTATATTAAATAAAAATATATATTTATATTTATTTTATTTAAAAATTTTTTTACAGAATTTGTTCTCAGTCGCACACCGGGACCGCCGGGAGGCCGGAACGGACGTGCGTCCGAGCGCCAGCGCGTCTGAGCCGAGCGCGCGTAAACGCACACAACGCGCAGAACAGCCAATCGCATCGATTTAAAACACAAGCAAATGCAAACACATTTTTATTTTAATCGACTATGTCAAAACATATATTTATATTTATTTTATTTAAAAAAATTTTTCACAAATTTTGTTCTCAGTCGCACACCGTGGACTGCTGATGGTGAACGGACGCGCGTCTGAGCTCCAGCGCGTCCGTGCCGGGCGCCTTCTTAAACGCACACAACACGCGCGCAACGCGCGCACACGCGAACACAAATCGCATCATTTCAAAACACGTTAGAATGCAAGCGCCATTTTGGGTTTTAATCGACTATATTAAATAAAAAATATATGGCTTATATTTATTTTATTTTAAAAAAAAAAAAAAATTTTTTCACAAAATTTGTTCCCAGTCGCACACCGACCGCCGGGCGAACGGTGACGTGCGTCCGAGCCGCCAGCGCGTCCGAGCTGGCGCGCATAAACGCACACAACGCGAAATGCGCAACGCATCGATTACCGTAAAACACGTTAAATGCAAGTACATTTTTATTTCACCCATCTGGTATTAAAAATATATATATTTATATTTATTTTACCGAAAATTTTTTCACAGAATTTGTTCTCAGTCAAACACCGGACCGCTTTGACAACGGACGTGCGTCCGAGCGCCAGCAAACCGTGCCGAGCGCGCGCGCGTAAACGTACACACAACGGAACACAATCGCATCGATTTAAAGTTCACGTTAAATGCGCGGCTACTTTGGCCTTTAATCGACTATATTAAATAAAATATATATTTGTTTATCTTGCCTTTAAAATTTTTTTCACAAAATTTGCTCAGTCGCACACACCGGACTGCCGGAGCGAACGACGTGCGCCGAGCGCCAGCGCGTTGCGCCGAGCGCGCGTAAACGCAATAATACGCGAAATACAATCGCATTGCTGATTTCAAAACACGTTAAATGCGTAATATTTTTATTTTAATCGACTATGGCTAAATGTAAAGTACGTATATTTATCATTTTAGTAAAATTTTTTTCACAAAATTTGTTCTTCAGTCGCACACCGACTGCCGGAGAGCGAACGGACGTGCGTCTGAGCGCGCCAGCGCGCGTCCGTGCTGAAAGCGCGTAAACGCAATACAACGCGCGAAATACAATAGCATGGATTTAAACACGTTAAATGCAAGCACATTTTTATTTTAATCGACTATATAAATAAAAATATATATTTAGAGTATTTATTTTATTTAAAAATTTTTTCACAAAATTTGTTCTCAGTCGCATACCGACTGCCGGAGTGTCTGACGCGCGTCTGAGGCCCAGCGCGTTGTGCCGGGGCGCGTATAAACGCACAATACTGCAACGCGCGCACAACGCAAACTACAATCGCATCACTGATTTAAAACACGTTAAATGCAGCGCACATTTTTATTTTAAATCAATTATATTAAATAAAAAGGAGTATTTATATTTATTTTATTTGCAAATTTACAAAATTTGTTCTCGTGTCGCGTAATAATCAACGCCGGAGTGAACGGAAGTGCTGTCCGATGCCAGCGTCCGAGCTGGGCGCGCATAAACGCAATAATAAATCACCGATTTTAAAACACACGCTGTCGCAAAGCGCATACTTTTTATTCTTAATCGACTATATTAAATAAAATATATATACGATATTTATTTTATTTAAAAATTTTTTCACAATTTGTTCTCGTGCCCGCACACCCACCGCCGGAGCGAACGGACGCGTCTTCGTCCGGAGCGCCAGTGTTCGTGCCGAGCGCGCATAACGCACACAACGCGCAATACGTGCGCGCACAACGCGAACACAATCGCATTTAAAACACGTTAAAATGTAAAAGTACATTTTATTTTAATCGACTATATTAAATAAAAATATATATTTATATTTATTAAAAAAAGAAAAATTATTTTTTTCCACTGAACCTTATTCGTGGCACCGCCGCAGCGGGAACGCGACGTCCGTTCGGCTGCTGCGCCACAATGCGTTTTGCAAAAAAACATAAAAATCTCACGTATCATTTAAATGCGTTAAATGGGCATAGTTTTATTTCATATAATGTGTACAATTTATTTATTTTATTTTATATTTCTGGCAAAAGCTAAAATTTATTTAAATACAATAATAATAAAAATATAGTTTTTTCTATAATGTTTTTTTTGATTTTGTGGCCCTGAAAAGGGGCTATTTCTCGGCGCTGTTTTGTAAACACCACCTTATTTCTTTTTTGCGACGCGGCGCTTTCGCTGCCGTTTCGGCGGCCGCTGCTGGTTTAGGTTTTCTTTTATTTCGGCGCTTTCGGTTTTTATGCGGCGAACCTTTCGTCGACGATTTTCGCTTTGACGGCATTTCGCGACTTTACCGCAGCGGCAGCGGGTAGCTTTACCGGCCTCTTCTTTTCTTCAACGGCAGGTGCTTTTTTCGGCGATTTTACCTTCTTTCGGCGGTCGTGGCGGCGGTCTCTTTTCGCTGCTGCAGCGGTGGTGGCGGCGGCGGTCGTTTTTTCGGCGACTTTGCGCGCTTTACGCCGCCGGGTGCACTTTTGTTTTCACAACTTTTTTGTTTCGCGGCCTCCGACGCGGGAGGCGGCAGCGGCGCAGCGTGGCCGCTTCGCTGTGATGCAGGCGCCGTTAGTTTAAAGGGATTCACTTGCGCCCTTACCTTTGTTTGCACCAACACGCCGGATGTGACGCGCCCCAGGTATTTGCGAATAACGGCGATTTTTCGCATCTGCACCTTATAGCTGGCGGCGATGTATTTCTTAATTGCCTGCAGCGATGAACCACCAGCCGTTCTTTTGCTTTAATTGCGTTGCAGGTACACCATTTCCGGATGCTGGCGGGCGCGTCGGCTTCGAGCGCGGGTAATCTCGACGCACCTTCTGCCGCCGCAGCGGTCTTTCGGCGTGCCTTTTGCCGCCGGCGTAATGCAGTGATTGCGGTAGCCGGATGCGGTGCTTTCAAGCATGTCGGTAGACATGATGTTGTTTATGTTTATGCTTGCTTTTAAAACACGAGCGAAATCGAAGCATTTTGCGAAAAGCAAGAAACGCGTGTCGAGTGTATCGATGTGAACCGTTCGGCGGGACGAACTTCGCGACTGGCTGCAAAAATTACAGTGCATGAGGGTACCTTTGGTACAACGGACTGTCAACAGTTTTTCTATCGCATCGCATGCGGCTGCGAAAACAACCGGAAAATCCAACTTCTGTACCAACGCTCTACTTTGCCGCCTCCCTTTGCACGCTGTGAGCGTCGGATCTTTGCTGCCCACCATTTCCATATACGCGGTAGAGCGATTTTCGCGCTTTTTACGTATGCGCATCGATAGTATTAAATAAAAACACACGCGCGACGAAACATTGTAAAGCGAACGGGCGTTTTTGGCTGATCTCGATCCGCTAACGTTTCTGCGTTATAAAATGACATTTTATCGCTAGCGCGCTGCTTGGCGTGTTTAAATGACGCAGCCACCTTCAACGCTCTCTCTAACCGTGTGCCGATCACGCAAATTTCCATGCCAGAAACTGAGACGCGCAATTCGAGCGCAAAGTTGCGCTTGCATCTGCGATCATTTACGCACGCGCATACACGCGTTGAAGTTTCTCTTACGTGCGCGTTGCCGGACAAATGCAACGCTTTGTTTTCCACGCCGATGCACGACGTCGTCATCGTCGTCGTCGTCGTCGTCGCCGTCGTCGCCGTCGCGTCGCAACATAGCGTACGTTTTGCATGCAAACGCAATTTGATACCGTCCGCCAGCTTGCAGTCGTTTACGTGCGTTTACGTTCATAAAATAAAATCCACTGCTCGCCGCACGCACGACAAAATGTGCGCGGCAAGTAAGTAGCTCTGCCCTAAATTAATAATGTAAATGCCTATTTGAACGCAAATAATCTGATTAAATAATATTGGTTGTTAAATATAAAAATATTTTGTGCAGAAACAATTATTTTAAATATAATACTCGCAAAAATGCAAAATGACACGATGCGATGCGATCTCTGCGCAGCAGAAATAATCATTGGCTGAAATAATTATTGTAATAATTCGATCGTTTTGGCTGGCTGGCTGCGGCGATGCGCCTGGCCGGCGGGCGCCGCACGACCGGACGCGCTATAGTTCACTAAACGTCCGTCGCACGTCTTGCTTTCACCACGCCGCCGCTCGATGCTAAACCAAACCGGGGCATGAGTCCGCAGCGTGTTGCAAGCGTAAAAATGCGCGGCGAGCAACTCGTACAATTAAATCTATTTAAACATTATTTAATTACAAAATATTATATCATACAACATACATATACACACCTCGCACTCGCCGCGAAAATATAAAAATAATTTTAATTAATTGTTGAAAATACATGTGTTTCTTAATCTTAGTCTTAAAATAAAACAATACAACTTAAAATTACTTACATAGTAAAACTTAAAATATTGTTACAATTTAATTATTAATTTATATACAGTTCCTTCTAACCTAGATTACCTGTATGTACATGATTTTATGTTTATAGTTAATTATTTGTTTACAAAATTATTGTTTTACAGTCGCTTGTGCCCTAGCTAGGTTGTAAACGAAAAAAAACACAAAATAGAGACGTTAATAGAAAAGGAAAGGTTTAATTTAATGGGATTTGGTTAAGTGTTTTTTGGTTATTTTTATAGTGATTTTGAAGTGGATGTGATAGAATGTTTTCGGTTAAATTGGAGGCTAAAATGTGGTGTTTGTAAAAATTAGTGTTAAGTTTTCTAATGACGTTTAGTATAGGAATGCAGCCGGTTTGTTTGTGTATTGATGATGTTCTAATACGGGAGTTTCGGTTAATTTTTAGGATGTTTCGTAAAATAGAGTTTTGGAATAATTGGAATTTGTTTTGGTTTGAGTGTGATGCTAATGAAGTGACTTGGCATCCATAGGTTAAGATTGGTAGGATGTATGTTTTGTAAATTTGGGTTTTTAAGTAAGGATTTAGTGTTGAATGGTTACCAATTACGGGATAAAGTTTATTTTTGGCGTTTCGGGCTTTACTAATGGTTGTGTTAATGTGTTTTTTGAAAGTTAGTTTTTTATCTATGATAATTCCGAGGTATTTGGTTTCAGGAGTTTCTGGGATGTTTTTGTTATTTAATATTGGGGTGCTGGAGTGAACTAAACGTTTAATACTTCTACCGAAATAAGTAATAGTGGATTTTTCGGGGTTAGGGAGAAGTTTCCATTTGTTATAATACTTTTCTAATTCTACAAGGTGTCGCTGGGTATATTTGTTTGCTTGGGAAGCTTGGGTCGAGGTAGTAATTATAGCTGTATCGTCGGCAAAAAGAGCAATGTCGGTATTAGGGTGAGTAGGTATATCGTGCGTGTAAATATTGTATAATTGAGGAGAAAGGACGCCGCCCTGCGGGACGCCGGTCGTTAGGAATTGAGGGTTCGAGAAAGTATTTTGAAGTTTTACCTGGAATGTTCGGTCGTGCAGGTAGTTATGGATTAAGAGGATTAAGTTTTTCGGGTAGTTAAGTTGGATTAGTTTAAAAATTAGAGCATCGTGCCAAATTGTGTCAAAAGCTTTAGTGAGGTCAATGGTCGTTAATGTGGTAATTTTGTTGAGATTAGTGTTACGGGTAATAATATTTATAATTCTAGCTAATTGCATATTTGTGGAGTGATGTTTACGGAATCCAAATTGGGTATCAGGTAGAATTTTGTGATTAAGGGTGTGTTTAGTAAGTTCGGAGTTTATAATTTTTTCGTTTAGTTTGCCTAGCATGGAGATTAAACTAATGGGTCTATAATTTTGCGGAAAAAGTGGATTTTTATTAGGTTTGGGAATTGGTATAATTATCGAGTGTTTAAATTGGGTTGGAAAATAAGAAAATTTATAGCATGCATTGTAAATATTAGTTAAATGGGATATTATGTTGTTCGGGAAATTTTTAATCATTTCATTAGTAATTTTGTCTTTTCCGGGAGATTTTTTGTTAGGTAATTTTTTGATTAATTACGATTTGATTGTATGGAAATTTGTGATTGGGGTGAGTAATTTCCAATGGATGGTTGATTAATACAAATTTTGGTTTGTGGATTTTGTTAATTTGTAATTAGGTGTCATGCAAATTGATTTATTGAGTTAGAAACTTTAGCAGAATTCATCGGCTAATGCATTGGATTTTTCCGGATTTTAGGAATTTTATGCCGTTAGTAGTGTAAAGAGGTGTGTTTATTTGGGTTAGGGGATTTTTAATTGTTTTAGTGAATTTATAGGATGATTGGAGTTTGAGATTTTGGATAGTTTTTCTGCCATTGGAGATTTGAATGGGAAATAATGTTTCGTTGATTTCACAGGATAATTTGTTAATTTGAGGGTTTTAGTGCGTAATGGTTGATATTTCTGGAAATTTTTGCGTAGTTTATTTTTTGTGTTAATTAGGTTAATGATGTGGTTTGGTAATTTGGAGCTTATGGGTTGTAGTGTGGTTTTAATTTAGTGTGTTTGGAATATGCAATTAGCGTAGATTTAGTAATATTGTCTAGAGCTAAGTCGATTTGGTCGGTATTGTTAAGTGGCAAATTAAAGGATCGAAGATTTTAAATTATTTTGAAATTCTTCCAGTTAGTAGTTCTAATAATAGGTGTGTTTTGAGTTTAATCGTGGATTTTAGGTGAATTCTAGAGACTACAGGTAGATGGTCGGAATCTAGGTCGTTAAGTGTTGCAGGTGGTTCAATATAATATTTGGAATTTAAGTATTAAATCTATTATTGGATGGATTATTGCCATTAAGCGGGTAATAGAATATGAGTTTGAGGTATAATAGGTTTAAGTTTGGGTTGAGATTCAGGTAGTTATTTAATATTTGCCGTTCGGATTAGGTAGAAATTGTTGTGCCAGGTAGGATGTGTCGTGCGTTAAAGTCGCCTAATACTACGGAATTTGGGTTTGTGAAGAAAGGGAATGAATTTAATTCGTTAATGTTGGGTGGGTTTTTAGGCTTGGATTATAGTAATTAGTGATTTAGATTATTTTCTACTAGGATGCTAATGGAATTTTTGGGTGTCAGGTAGTTTGTCAAAATCGATTTCTTTTTAATGTAAATTGCTAAGTTATTGTTATGGATTAGGTTATAATTTACTATTTTTGGAGAATTTAGGCGGATTTGTGGCTTCTTGTACGCATACAATATGAATTTTGTAAAAATTTACTCAGCTCTTCTTCTTCCAAGAATGGCACCGTTTTTATAACAATTGACTTGGTGTTCTCAATTTTCTTTCGGTGTGTAAAATATTCGAGGTTATTCAACCCCTCGAATAGTTTGAGCAGTTTGCAGTGGTCCTGCTCGTTTCTGGCAATGATTTTAGTGCGATTACCGTAGTAAATAATCGGCACACTGGAGGTAGTAGCGGTGATCTTGCGGTGGAATTGTTTGTAGTCGACAATTTTTGATTTTACGATAATGGGTGGCATGTTCGTGTTGTTGAGCTGTTTGCGGGTGGTGGCTGTGTCGTCAATCCCCATGTTCTGTGTCGTTGGCGTTGGCGAGGTCCGTTTTTCTCCCTGGTTGCTGTTGTTTCGCTTCCTTCTTTTGTTCTTTACCTCCTCGAATGGCTCGTCGGAGTCGTCATCTGCGGGTAGGGGCTGTTCTTCTGCGCCGTGGAAGTCGTCGTCGTCGTCGTCATCCATCGGCAGCTGGGCGTATCTATTATTAACAGAAAGAGAATATTTGTAGTTATTTTTTTTGTCTTGCCGTAGGTACTTGTCGTAGATTTTCTCATTGACAGCCATGGTATGTTCCAATTGTGTAATTTTTGTTTTAAGAAAAACATTTTCTTCACGAAGTTGCTTTATTAGCGTTGCGAGGTCAATTTCGTTTGCGGTGGTCGTCATCGGGTAGGCAGTTGAGGGCTGTTGGTTGGTATCGCGTTGCGACATGTTGTTGTAGTTGATGTTCTCTGTTCGAAGGTTCGATCGAGACTGAAGCGTTATTATACCGATATCAGGGGATAGTCGCCTTTTTCGGTCAGAGCGGAGGCTCCGCCCACTTCTATACTGGCAGTGGGTTAGACAAGGCACGCGCACGGCAAAAAAAATCTACAAATATCCCCTCCACCACCTTCAAGCGCTCATTTCTCGTTCGACCGTCGTCGCGTGCACGTCGTCGGCACGTCTGTTCGTTTGTTTGTATATTCGCTCAAGTTCGCGTTCGAATCACCATGTCCGGCAGAGGCAAAGGCGGTAAAGTGAAGGGCAAGTCAAAGTCGCGCTCATCGCGTGCCGGACTCCAATTTCCAGTGGGTCGCATCCACAGGCTGCTGCGTAAAGGTAACTACGCCGAACGCGTCGGTGCCAGTGCACCCGTACCTCGCCGCCGTTATAGGTGCGGCCGCTGGAAGTGCTGGAATTGGCCGGTAACGCTGCCGAGACAACAAGAAAATACGCGCATCATCCACGTCACTTGCAACTTGCCATCCGCAACGACGAAAAATTAAAACAAGCTGCTCTCAGGCGTCACAATTGCCAGGTGGTGAACACCGGCCATTTAAGCCGATGCTTTTGCCGAAGAAAACCGAAAGAAGCCTTAAATATCGACATCAATATCAAACAGCCCTTCTCAGGGCCACAAAATCGCTCAATTTATAGAAATTGCCCTCGCACACGCAAACCTATAATTTTTTATGTTTGAAATAAAAGTGCACAATACAATAAATTAGATTTGTTTTATATGTTTTGAAGTAAAAATATACGCGTCGTGCGCGTGTTTGTGTCTTTCATAAATAAACGAGAAAAAAACATGCATTAAAAGAACGAAGGTACGCAAGTAAAGAGAGCGAACAGCCACAATAAAGAGAACGAAGATACGCGAATAAAAACATACATTAAAAGAGAACAGATACGCAAATAAAGAAAAACGGTATTAAAAAAACAAAGATACACAAAAATGAAACGAAAAACATATATTAAAAAGAGAACAAAAATAAAATATTATATATATAAATAAATTTCAAAAAAAATATTTATTATTCACACACCCACAATAATTGTTGTATTTAATTTTCTATACGTATTAAATGTTGTGGTTCTGAAAAGAACCGGTTTTTTTGTCATCGGTTGCATCGTCAACGGGTAAAACTGAACGAAACGGGCGCGTTTAACCGCCGAAACCGTACAGCGTGCGGCCTTGCCTTTTCAGTGCGTAGACGACATCCATGGCGGTGACGGTCTTCCGCTTGGCGTGTTCGGTGTACGTGACAGCGTCACGGATGACATTCTCTAGGAATACCTTTAGCACGCCACGAGTTTCTTCGTAGATGAGGCCAGAAATACGTTTCACACCACCACGGCGGGCGAGACGACGAATTGCTGGCTTGGTGATGCCCTGGATGTTGTCACGGAGAACTTTGCGATGACGCTTGGCGCCACCTTTTCCCAGCCCTTTGCCTCCCTTGCCGCGACCAGTCATGTTGATTTGAGGTTGGAAAAACTCGAACACGATGTGTACGCTACGCGCGCGTAGATGAGAATGATGTGAAAATTTTATGCGCGCACGTATTTATGCGCCCGCCCCCTCCACCCTCCACCGCCCTGCTCCGACCGACGCGCGGTACGGTGCTGCCATCTAGTGAGCGGTATATATTAACGAAATCGGCGTTTCGCCCGCTCATTACTCGCTCAGACTTCAGTGCGTCAACATCGTTCGTTCGTTCGTTCGTGTGTGTGTGTGTGCATCATGGCTCGTACCAAGCAAACCGCTCGCAAATCTACCGGAGGGAAGGCTCCGCGCAAACAATTGGCGACGAAGGCGGCGCGTAAGAGTGCACCAGCCACCGGTGGTGTGAAGAAGCCCCATCGTTACCGTCCCGGCACCGTCGCACTCCGAGAAATTCGCCGCTACCAGAAGAGCACCGAACTTCTCATCCGCAAACTGCCGTTCCAACGTCTTGTGCGTGAAATCGCCCAAGATTTCAAGACTGATCTGCGCTTCCAGAGCTCGGCCGTTATGGCACTACAAGAGGCAAGCGAGGCGTACCTGGTTGGCCTCTTCGAAGACACAAATTTGTGCGCCATTCACGCCAAACGTGTAACCATCATGCCCAAAGACATCCAGCTGGCTCGTCGCATCCGTGGCGAACGCGCTTAAGCGCACAATACGACCACAATAACCCACAAATAATGACCGGTTCTTTTCAGAACCACAAAAAAATCGTATCGATTTAAAACACGTTAAATGCAAACACATTTTTTATTTTAATCACACCTATATTAAATAAAAATATATATTTTATATTTATTTTTATTTAAAAAATTTCACAGGGTGGTCTCAGTCGCACACCGACCGCCAGACGGGCGCGGACGTGCGTCCGAGCACTCAACGCGTCCGAGCGAAACGCGCGTAAACGCACCGCGAACACAATCGCATCGATTTAAAACACGTTAAATGCAAACACATTTTTTATTTTTAATCATTTGCCAGTAAATAAAAATAACATATTTATATTTATTTTTATTTAAAAAAAAAATTTTTCACAAAAATTTGTTCTCCGTCGCACACCGACCACCGCCGGAGCGAGCAGACATGCGTCCCGAGCTCCAGCGCGTCCGTGCCGGAAGCGCGCTTAAACGCACAGCACACGCGCGCAACGCGCACAACGCAAACACAATCGCATCGATTTAAAACACGTTAAATGCAAGCACATTTTATTTTTAATCGGCTTATATTAAATAAAAATATATTTTATATTTATTTTATTAAAAAAAAAAAAAAAATTTTTTTTTTTCACAAAATTTGTTCTCAGTCGCGCACCAGCCGCCGGAGCGAACGGCGTGCGTCCCGAGCGCCAACGCGTCCGTGCCAGCGGCGAGCGCACGCACAACGCGAACACAATCGCGTCGATTTAAAACACGTTAAATGCGCGAGCGCATTTTTATTTTAATCGACTATATTAAATAAATATATATTTATATTTATTTTATTAAAAAAAAAAAAAAAAAAAATTTTTTCACGGGGTGTTCTCAGTCGCACACCGACCGCCGGAGCGAACGGACGTGCGTCCGGCGCCAACGCGTCCGTGCCGAGCGCGCGTAAAAAACGCACACAACGCGAACACAATCGCGTGAAAGTTTAAAACGTTAAATGCAAACACGACATTTTAATCGACTTATTAAATAAAAATATATATTTATATTTTATTTAAAAAAAAAAAATTTTTTTTTTCCTGCAAAAGTGTTCTCAGTCGCACACCGACCGCCGGAGCGAACGGGCAGCGTGCGTCCGAGCGCCAACGCGTCCCGTGCCGAAACGCGTAAGCACACCCCAACGCGACTGTCGCATGGATTTAGAAACACGTTAAATGCAAAGCACATTTTTATTTTAATCACGACTATATTAAATAAAAATATATATTTATATTTATTTTATTTAAAAAAATTTTTTCACAAAATTTGTTCTCAGTCGCACACCGACCGCCGGAGCGAACGGACGTGCGTCCGAGCTCAACGCACGTCCGTGCCGGGCGCGCACGTAAGCACAACGCGCGCACAACGCAACCACAATCGCATCGATTTAAAACACGTTAAATGCAAGCACATTTTTTTTATTTTTATCGACTATGATAAATAAAATATATATTTATATTTATTTTATTTAAAAAAAATTTTTCACAAATTTGTTCTCCAGTCGCGCACCACGACCGCGGGCGGAACGGACGTGCGTCCGAACGCCGCGCGTCCGAAGGCCGGGCGCGCATAAACGCAACGCGAACACAATGCGCATCGATTTAAAACACGTTAAATGCAAGCACATTTTATTTTAATCGACTATATTAAATAAAATATATATTTATATTTATTTTATTTAAAAAAAAAAATTTTTCACAAAATTTGTTGTTCTCCGATCGCACACCGACCGCCGGAGCGAACGGACGTGCGTCCGGAAAAACCAGCGCGTCCGAGCCGGGCGCGCATAAACACTTACAACACGCGAACGCAATCGCATCGATTCGCCACGTTAAAATGCAAAGCACATTTTGCATTTTAATCGACTATATTAAATAAAAAATATATATTTATATTGTGCATTTAAAAAAAAAAAAAATTTTTCACAGAATTTGTTCTCAGTCGCACACCGACCGCCGGAGCGAACGGACGTGCGTCCGAGCGCCAGCGCGTCCGTGCCGGGCGCGCATAAACGCACACAACGCGCGCACAACGCGCACACAATCGCGTCGATTTAAAATACGTTAAATGCAAGCACATTTTGTCCGACATATTAAATAAAAATATATATTTATATTTATTTTTATTAAAAAAGAAAAAAAATTGCGCTGCGGGTGTTCGAACTCATTCGCGCACCGATCGCCGCAGCGAACGGACGTCCGTTCGAACCGCTACGCCACACGCGTTTAAATGCAGGGCATATTTTTATTTCATACGTACAATTTATATATTTTATTTTATATTTTCTGGCAAAAAAGCTAAAAATTTATTTAAACAATAATAATAATAAAAAAATATAGTTTTTTCTATAATGTTTTCGATTTTGTGGCCCTGAAAAGGGCCATTTTCTATGCTGTTTTGTAAACAATTCACCTTATTTCTTTTTTGGCGACGCGGCGGCTTTCTTTGCCGTCGTTTTGGCGGCCGCTGTCGGCTTGGTTTTCTTTGGCTTCGGCGCTTTCGGTTTTTTAGTGGGCGAACCTTTCGTCGACGATTTTTTCGCTTTTGACGGCGATTTTGGCGACTTTACCGCAGCGGCAGCGGCAGCTTTACCGGCCTTCTTCTTTTCAACGGTGGCGGCAGGTGCTTTTTTCGGCGATTTTACCTTCTTTTCGGCGGTCGTGGCGGCGGTCTTCTTTTTCGCTGCAGCGGTGGTGGCGGCGGCGGTCGCTTTTTTCGGCGACTTTGCGCGCTTTACGGTTGCACTTTTTGTTTTCACAACTTTTTTTGCCTTCGCGGCCCCCTCCGACGCGGAGGCGGCAGCGGCGGCGGCGGCTGCTTTGCCAGATGCAGGCGCCGCTAGCTTAAAGGATCCACTTGCGCCCTTACCTTTTGTTTGCACCAACACGCCGGATGTGACGGCGTTCTTTAGGTATTTGCGAATAAACGGCGAGATTTTTTCGGCATCTACCTTATAGTTGGCGGCGATGTATTTCTTAATTGCCTGCAGCGATGAACCACCACGTTCTTTAAGCGCTTTAATTGCGTTGCACACCATTTCGGATGTTGGCGGGCGCGTCGGCTTCGAGCGCGGCACTTTCGACGCACTTGCCGCCGCAGCGGTCTTTTTCGGCGCCTTTTTCGCCGCCGGCGACGCAGTGACGGGTGCGGTAGCCGATGCGGTGGCTGCTACGTCGGTAGACATGATGTTGTTTATGTTTATGTTGTTTAAACACGAGCGAAATCGAACGATATTTGCGAAAAAGCAAGAAACGCGTGTCGAGTGTATCGATGTGAACTGTTCGGCGGACGAACTGCGACTGGCTGCAAAATACAGTGCATGAGGGTACCTTGGTACACGGACTGTCAACAGTTTTTTCATCAGCATCGTATGCGGCTGCGAAACGTTCGAAAATCCAACTTCGTACCAACGCCTCTACTTTGCCGCCCCTTTGCACGCGAGCGTCGATCTTTGCCGCCCACCATTTTGCCATACGCGTGTAGAGCGATTTTCGCGCTTTCTTTACGTATGCGCATCGATAGTATTAAATAAAAACACGACGCGCGACGAAACATTAAAGCGAACGGGTACAGTTTTGCCGATCTCGATCCGCCAACGTTTCGCGTTATAAAATGCACATTTTTATCGCTAGCGCGCTGCTTATGCGTTTAAATGATTTGCCAATTAACGCTCTCTCTAACCGTGTGCCGATCACGTACCGATGTTGAAACTGAGACGCGCAATTCGAGCGCAAAGTTGCGCTTGCATCTGCGATCACGATGCACGCGTGCGATACACGCGTTGAACGTTTTACGTGCAAGCGTTGCCGGACAAACAACGCTTTGTTTTCCACGCTGATGACGACGTCGTCATCGTCGTCGTCGTCGTCGTCGCCGTCGTCGCCGTCGTCGCAATATAGCGGCGGAATGTTTTTGCATGCAAACGCAATTTGATACGTCCGCCAGCTTGCAGTTTGTTTACGTGCGTTTACGTTCATAAAAACAAAACTAATGTTCGCCGTACGCACGACAAAAATGCGCGCGGCAAGCAATTTGTTAAAATTAATAATGTAAATGCCTATTTGAACGCAAATAATTCGGGATTAAATAATATTGGCTGGCAACATAAAATATTTTGCAACAATTATTTTAAATATAATACTCGCAAAAAAATGCGAAAAAAATGACACGATGCGATGCGATTCGGCGCAGCAGAAATAACACAGCTGAAATAATTATTGTAAATAATTCGATCGTTTTGCATGGCTGCGGCGATGTGCTCCGGCCGGCGGGCGCCGCACGACTGACGCGCTAGTTCACTAAACGTCCGCCGCACGTTCGCGGCGCCACTATCGCTGCCGCTCGATGCAAAACCTAAAAAACCTAAATATTCGCCGCAGCGTAAGCGTAAGCGTAAAAACGCGCGGCGAGCAACTCGTACAATTAAATCTGGTTTAAATATTAATATTTAATTATTAAAATATTATATCATACAACATACATATACACACTCGCACTCGCCGCGAAAATATAAAATAATTCTTTAATTAATTGTTGAAAAATACGCGCTTCGCCCTATTCCTTTTGTCTCTTGTCTTTGCCCTTGCCCATCAGCGTTCCGCTGATAGGTAGCCTGTATTTATACGTTTTCCGCTCCGCAATTTTGCACAATCGAACAAAAGCAAAAAGCAGTGCGCACGGTCGCGCGCTCGCTCGCTCGCTCGCTCGCTCGATCAGACTTTGCTGCGTCAACAACAATCGCAATCATGCATCATGGCCGACACCAATAATGTAAACACATGTAAATAAACACACATGCTTTAATTTTCCATCCAAAACAAAACGTATCAGAGAAATGTGAAATGTGGAATGTAAAATGTGAAATGCATGCATGCAATACGCATAGGCATTATGAAAATGAAACGAAAAAAAAAATATATATATAATATAATATAATTAATAATATATAATATTTTTAATATTATATAATATATAAAATATATAATATTAAAACGTGAAATGACAAAAAATAAGGAAAATTATTTCAAATATAACCCCAAAATTCACTACTACGTGTTTTTAATATTTTGCTTATGTTGCAATTTGCATTTTCTGATTCATACACGCATACACATTCTCTCTCTCCACACACAATAATACACACACTCAATAGCAAGCGCACGAACGAGCGAAGAAACGAAGGACAAATATACAAATATAAAATAAATGACGATAACATTTTACCCTTATTATTACGTCGTATTTTCTAATATATCTATAAATAAATATTTTATAAATATTTTATAAATTATTTTAAATAAAATAAATATAAATAAAACGTACGAAACTATTTAATACAAAAAAAAAAAAACGGGAAAAATTTGCGCCCCTTGTCTAACGCACTACCCCTATAGAAGTGGGCGGAGCCTGTGCTCAGACCGAAAATCGCCACGATTTTTAGATTTTGGTTCTATTACGTTTTCAGTCGCATTTTGATCTTCGCAGCGAACGCACGCACGCATTCGTTAAGAATGTGTAGAAAATAGAAAATCACTTAGAAAATTGCTCTTTTCAGGGCTACGAATTTTAAAAAAATCATAGAAAAAAAAAAGCAAAACCAGAAAATTCACGGTTTATTTTATTTTATTATTAATATTACTGTTTTCTAATAAATTTATATGTTTTTACCAGCAAAAATAAAATATAATAATCAAGTAATACACAAGTATTCATTTAATATAATTAAATGAAATAAAAATGCACTGGCATTTAACGCATTTTTTTGAATCGATGTGTTTTGTTTTTGTGTTGTGCGTTTAAGCACGTTCGCTGCGATAGTGCAGGCGCTCGACCGGACGTCTATTTATTTTAGCGGTCGGTGCGCAGATGAGATCAAATTCTAGAATGGAATTTTTTTTTTTTAGTTAAAATAAAATAACATTAATAAATATCGCGTGTTTAGTTATTATAACAAATTAAAAATCAAAACTATTAAAGCAAATGAAATGCATGCAATAAAATGCGAACAAAATATTTGAATAAACAAAACACATAAACATACACATAAAAAATAATAACAATAACAAACATTTCACGCCTATTGCGATATATTTTATAAATTTGTGCTCGCACACACACACACACACGCGCGAGCGAAGAAACGAATAAACATACAAATATAAAATAATGACGATAACATTTTACCCTTATTATTACGTCGTATTTTCTAATATATCTATAAATAAATATTTTATAAATATTTTATTAATTATTTTAAATAAAATAAATATAAATAAAACGTACGAAACTATTTAATACAAAAAAAAACGGGAAAAATTTGCGCCCCTTGTCTAACGCACTACCCCTATAGAAGTGGGCGGAGCCTGTGCTCAGACCGAAAATCGCCACGATTTCTAGATTTTGGTTCTATTACGTTTTCAGTCGCATTTTGATCTTCGCAGCGAACGCACGCACGCATTCGTTAAGAATGTGTAGAAAATCGGATAGAAAATTGCTCTTTTCAGGGCTACAAATTTAAAGAAAATCATAGAAAAAAAAGCAAAACCAAAAAATTTACGGTTTATTTTATTTTATTATTAATATTACTGTTTTCTAATAAATTTATATGTTTTTTACCAGCAAAAATAAAATATAATAATCAAGTAATACACAAGTATTCATTTAATATAATTAAATGAAATAAAAATGCACTGGCATTTAACGCATTTTTTTCAATCGATGTGTTTTGTTTTTGTGTTGTGCGTTTAAGCACGTTCGCTGCGATAGTGCAGGCGCTCGACCGGACGTCTATTCATTTTAGCGGTCGGTGCGCAGATGAGATCAAATTCTAGAATAGAATTTTTTTTTTTAGTTAAAATAAAATAACATTAATAAATATCGCGTGTTTAGTTATTATAACAAATTAAAAATCAAAACTATTAAAGCAAATGAAATGCATGCAATAAAATGCGAACAAAATATTTGAATAAACAAAACACATAAACATACACATAAAAAATAATAACAATAACAAACATTTCACGCCTATTGCGATATATTTTATAAATTTGTGCTCGCACACACACACACACACACACACACACACACACGCGAGCGAAGAAACGAATAAACATACAAATATAAAATAATAACAATAACATTTCACGCATATTACGATATATTTTATAATATATTTTATAAATTTATATATAATATTATATATATAAAATAAATTATATCAAATAAAATATAGGTGAATAAATATTACGAATTTATTTATTATAATAAAATGCATGAAAAATATGCTTGCATTTAACGCATCTTAAATTGATGCGTTTAAATCTTTTTTTCATGCATATGTTGCAATTTTGCATTTTCTGAAACTCACACCACAAGCGAGAGAAGCTATGCGAGTAACATTATACAACTCGCTCGCTCGCTCGCTCACTCAGACCTCGCTGCGTCAACAACAATCGATTGTTTATTTCGCGCACATCAGTGCTTGTAAGAAGCACACATGTTTAAGTTTTTAAATTTAAATCCAAAGCAAATGAAATGCATGCATGCATGCAATACGCATGTGCATTTCGAAAATGAAACAAAATAAATATATGTATATAAATAGTAGATATACATAAATATAATAATAATATAAAAAAATAATATCAATATAAATATCGCATCGATTTAAAACACGCTAAATGCAAACACATTTTTATTTTAATCGACTATATTAAATAAAAATATATATTTATATTTATTTAGAAAATTTTTCACCGAATTCGTTCTCATTCGCTCACCGACCGCCGGAGCGAACGGACGTGCGTCAGCGCGCCAGCGCGTCCGAGCCGGGCGCGCATAAACGCACACAACGCGCGCACAACGCGCACACAATCGCATCGATTTAAAACACGTTAAATGCAAGCACATTTTTATTTTAATCGACTATATTAAATAAAATATATATTTATATTTATTTTATTTTAAAAAAAAATTTTTTTCACAACATTTGTTCTCAGTCGCACACCGACCGCCGGAGCGAACGGACGTGCGTCCGCGCGCCAGCGCGTCCGAGCCGGGCGCGCATAAACGCACACAACGCGCGCACAACGCGCACACAATCGCATCGATTTAAAACACGTTAAATGCAAGCACATTTTTATTTTAATCGACTATATTAAATAAAAATATATATTTATATTTATTTTATTAAAAAAAAATTTTTTTTTTTTCACAAAATTTGTTCTCAGTCGCACACCGACCGCCGGATGAAACGACGTATTGAGCCCAGCGCGTCCGTGCCGGGCGCGTACAAACGCACAATAACGCAAGCGCACAACGCGAAACACAATCGCATCGATTTAAAACACGTTAAAATGCAAAACACATTTTTATTTTAATCGACTATATTAAATAAAAATATATATTTATATTTATTTTATTTAAAAAAAAATTTTTTTTTCACAAAAATTTGTTCTCAGTCGCACCGACCGCCGGAGCGAACGGACGTAAAAGTCCGCGCGCCAGCGTTGTCTGAGCTGGCGCGCTAAACGCACACAACGCGAATGCACCGCACTGATTTTAAAAACACGTTAAATGCAAGCACATTTTTATTTTAATCGACTATATTAAATAAAATATATATTTATATTTATTTCATTTAAAAAAAATTTTTTTTTTCACAAAATTTGTTCTCAGTCGTCACCGACCGCCGGAGCGAACGGACGCGCGTCCAGCGCAGCGCGTCCCGAGCCGAAGCGCGCATAAACGCACACAACGCGAAACGCAATCGCATCGATTTAAAACACGTTAAATGCAAGTACATTTTACTTTAATCGACTATATTAAATAAAATATATATTTATATTTAATTTGGTTAAAAAAAAATTTTTCTTTTCACAAAATTTGTTCTCAGTCGCACACCGACCGCCGGAGCGAACGGACGTGCGCGTTCCAGCGCGTCCGTGCCGGGCGCGCATAAACGCACACAACGCGCGCACAACGCGAACAATAAACGCCCGATTTAAACACGTTGTACGCAAACACATTTTTATTTTAATCGACTATATTAAATAAAAATATATATTTATATTTATTTTATTTAAAAAAAATTTTTTTTTCACAAAATTTGTTCTCAGTCGCACACCGACCGCCGGAGCGAACGGACGTGCGTCCGCGCGCCAGCGCGTCTGAGCTGGCGCGCATAAACGCACACACAACGCGAACGCAATCGCATCGATTTAAAACACGTTAAATGCAAGTACATTTTTATTTTAACTGACCATATTAGCCAAAAATATATATTTATATTTATTTTATTTAAAAAAAATTTTTTTCACAAAATTTGGTTCAGTCGCACACCGACCGCCGGAGCGAACGGACGCGTCCAGCAAGCGCCAGCGCGTCCGGAGCCGGGGCGGCAAACGCACACAACGCGAACGCAATCGCATCGATTTAAAACACGTTAAATGCAAGCACATTTTTATTTTAATCGACTATATTAAATAAAAATATATATTTATATTTATTTTATTTAAAAAAAAAAATTTTTTTCACAAAATTTGTTCTCAGTCGCCCACCGACCGCCGGAGCGAACGGACGTGCGTCCGAGCTCCAGCGCGTCCGTGCCGGGCGCGCATAAACGCACACAACGCGCGCACAACGCGAACACAATCGCATCGATTTAAAACACGCTAAATGCAAACACATTTTTATTTTAATCGACGAATAAACGAATAAACATACAAATATTAAATAATAACGATAATATTTTACCATTATTACGATATATTTTACAATTACAAAACAAATGTTCATATATAAAATTTTGTGTTTTTTTTTTCCGTAAAATTTTCGATTTTGTGGTTCTGAAAAGAACCGATTTTTGTTTTTGGCAAAAACACGTCATCGTGCGCGGTCGTTTACTTGGAGCTGGTGTATTTGGTGACGGCCTTTGTGCCTTCGCTGACGGCGTGCTTAGCGAGTTCACCGGGTAACAACAGTCGCACAGCGGTCTGAATTTCCCGGCTGGTGATGGTCGAACGTTTGTTGTAGTGCGCCAGACGCGACGCTTCGGCGGCGATGCGCTCAAAAATATCGTTTACAAACGAATTCATGATGCTCATCGCTTTGCTCGGAATACCGGTGTCGGGATGCACTTGTTTGAGCACTTTGTAAATGTAGATTGCGTACGATTCCTTCCTCTTGCGTTTCTTCTTTTTGTCGCCCTTGGAAATGTTCTTCTGGGCTTTGCCGGCTTTCTTGGCTGCTTTACCGCTGGTTTTCGGTGGCATGGCGGATGCGTGCGTGCGTGCGTGCGTGCGGCGCCCGGCGCGAGACGAAACGAGACTGAAGCGTTATTATACCGATATCAGGGGATAGTCGCCTTTTTCGGTCAGAGCGGAGGCTCCGCCCAATTTCTATACTGGCAGTGCTGGGATAAGGCGTAATGCGCACGCAAAAAAATCTACAAATATCCCTCCACTAATCTCTTCAAGCGCCTACTCTCGTTCGACCGTCGTCGCGTGCACGTCGTCGGCACGTCTGTTCGTTTGTTTGTATATTCGCTCAAGTTCGCGTTCGAATCACCATGTCCGGCAGAGGCAAAGGCGGTAAAGTGAAGGGCAAGTCAAAGTCGCGCTCATCGCGTGCCGGACTCCAATTTCCAGTGGGTCGCATCCACAGGCTGCTGCGTAAAGGTAACTACGCCGAACGCGTCGGTGCCGGTGCACCGGTGTACCTCGCCGCCGTTATGGAATACTTGGCCGCTGAAGTGCTGGAATTGGCCGGTAACGCTGCCCGAGATAACAAGAAAACTCGCATCATCCCACGTCACTTGCAACTTGCCATCCGCAACGACGAAGAATTAAACAAGCTGCTCTCGGGCGTCACAATTGCGCAAGGTGGTGTTTTACCAAACATTCAAGCCGTGCTTTTGCCGAAGAAAACCGAAAAGAAGCCTTAAATATCGACATCAATATCAAACGGCCCTTCTCAGGGCCACAAAATAATAAATTTATAGAAAAATTGCCCTCACACACACACACATAAACCTATAATTTTTTATGTTTGAAATAAAAGTGCACAATACAATAAATTAGATTTGTTTTATATGTTTTGAAGTAAAAATATACGCGTCGTGCGCGTGTTTGTGTGCTCGCAAATAAAACGAGAAAAAACATGTATTAAAAAAAGAACGAAGATACGCAAGTAAAAAGAGAGCGAACATACAATAAAAAGAGAACGAAGTTACGCGAATAAAAAGAGAGAGAACATACATTAAAAAGAGAACGAAGATACGCAAATAAAAAGAGAAAAAACATATATTAAAAAGAGAACAAAAATAAAATATTATATATATAAATAAATTTCAAAAAAAATTATTTATTATTCACACACCCACAATAATTGTTGTATTTAATTTTCTATACGTATTAAATGTTGTGGTTCTGAAAAGAACCGGTTTTTTTGTCATCGGTTGCATCGTCAACGGGTAAAACTGAACGAAACGGGCGCGTTTAACCGCCGAAACGCAGCGTAGTGGCCTGTCTCTTTCAGTGCGTAGACGACATCCATGGCGGTGACGGTCTTCCGCTTGCGTGTTCTGGTGTACGTGACAGCGTCACGGATGACATTCTCTAGGAATACCTTTAGCACGCCACGAGTTTTCTGTAGATGAGGCCAGAAATACGTTTCACACCACCACGGCGGGCGACGACGAATTGCTGGCTTGGCGGATGCCCCGGATGCTGTCACGGTAGTCCCTTATATGATGACGCTTGGCGCCACCTTTCCCAGCCCCTTTGCCTCCCTTGCCGCGACCAGTCATGTTGATTTGAGGTTGGAAAAACTCGAACACGATGTGTACGCTACGCGCGCGTAGATGAGAATGATGTGAAAATTTTATGCGCGCACGTATTTATGCGCCCGCCCCCTCCACCCTCCACCGCCCTGCTCCGACCGACGCGCGGTACGGTGCTGCCATCTAGTGAGCGGTATATATTAACGAAATCGGCGTTTCGCCCGCATTACTCGCTCGGCACTCAGTGCGTGAACATCGTTAGTGCATCGTATATCCAGTGAGAGAATTTTTTCGCCGCGTTGAGCCCACTTCGGTGCGTTCAGCATGGGGGACCATTCGGACGGTGACAGCCGTTCGCATCATGATGTTATCGAGATGATAGTGGGTCTGAAGGGCCAAATCGCTGAAATGGCCGTTACAATCAGGCAACTCAGTGATCAGAACGAGCGTTTGTCCAACGAAAACGCTCGGTTGATGATGTTGGACCGACGCGATCGTGATCGCGTGCGATTTGAGGCCGCCCGCTCTAAACGGGATAAACGACGGAAAATACAGGATGCTGGTCGGTTTGGAGACGGTGTAGAGACCCGCAACTCTTTTGAACCGCTCGCGGATTCGGTTGATGAGTATGAAGCCATGACCACAAGCCAAGATGAGAACGAGGAGAACGACAACGGGATTGATACAAACGACCATACTAGCCGCAACTCCTCGGAAGTCGAGTCCAGGGAGAGCGTTGCGACGGCGTACAGCCGCAAGCCTAAACGCAAGATGTCTGTTTCACCTAAGCCTGCTATGCCGAAGAAGAATTCCAAGCTAACATTCAAAAAGATCGTGCTCGAGGACGGAGAACAGGTGGTCATACCGGAAGAGGAGGTAGCAACGACGTCGGCTTTGCCCGCGCCTGCTAGGCAGCCGAAATTCCCTCCGATGATATTGTTCGACAAAGATTACGACCCACTCTTTATTTCAAAGTTGATGACTGAGAATGAAATCGAAATGCGGAAGCCAATACGGGCAGCACGTCAAGGTTTTGAGGTGTTCACTAATACACCGGACGAATACCGAAGGCTAATACGTGTTTGCACTGCGGCTAAGATTAAATACGTGAATTGGCAATTGGACGAAGAGAAAGAGCTGCGATTTGTGGTTAAAAATGTGTCTACCAAGATGTCGGTTGAGTCCATCGAGGAGGATCTCCGTCTACGAGGTTTCCCGGTTACTAAGGTGGCACGGATGACCACGAAAAGCAAGGGAGAACTGCCAATTATCACGATTAATGCGACCAAAAACGAAAAGGGGTTAGATTTGTATAATTTACGCCACATTAACCATCTGCAGGTCAAGGTAGAGGCAAAGCGTAAAAGCCCGGACCACCGACAATGTTTTCGGTGCCAACGGTGGGGACATGTGAGCTTCCGATGTCAGCTCGACCCTAGGTGCCTGAAGTGTGCCTCTAACCACCAGACGTTTGAATGCACCAAACAATTGTCAGACAGCCCGAAATGTGTTAACTGCCAAGGCATTCATGTTGCCTCTAGCTATGAGTGCCCTCAACACCCCAGAAACATTAGAGAGGCAAAAGAAAAAAGGCAGCGGACCCTGATAGAACACAGCAAAGTCCGAGAGGGCCGCTCTTATGCAAGCGCAACCGATAACGTAAACTTGGAATCAAAAATAGAGGAAATTGTGACTCGCGTGCTGGCGCAGTGGGCCGCTAAACAACAACCAAAAGAAACCATTCAGCCGCCAAGTTTGAAACCAGTGCCTCTTGAAGCCACAATCGAAAAAATTGTTAACAGATTGCTGAACCAGCGTAATGCCAGACAATAATCGCACAAATTTCAACATTTGCAGCTGGAATGCCAATGGGGTTGCTAGGCATAAGTTTGAGCTGGAATTGTTTATGCAAGACCAAGATATCGCCATCATGTGTATCCAGGAGACACACCTGCATCCATCGGACAATTTTAGACTAAAGGGGTTCCAGATCGAGCGACGAGACCGGCCTGGCGGTAGAAGAGGTGGTGGAGTCCTAATTGCTGTGCGTCAAAACATCTGCTTTGCGAGGCTGGACAACATAGTGGTTGACAAATTATCAGAGGTCGTAGGAGTCGCGATCAAAATCGGCCCACACACGGTTCATCTTTTTTCCATATACCAACCTCCGAACAGGGATTGCCTGTCGCGTAACATTGTCGATATTCTGGGGAGACAGGAGGCTATAATCGTAGCGGGCGACTTCAACGCAAAAAGTCCTCAGTGGGGAAGCCGCTTATCCACTAAACGAGGCAGGGAGCTCGCTGCGATCATCACTCAGACGATGGCGACCGCACGTTTCCCGGAAGATGCGACAACTATGCCCGGAGGAAACCGCAGGGGAGACGTGATCGACTTCTTCATTACCAAGCGCGTCCACATGTCGAAACCAGTCACAAGGCATGTGTTATCATCCGACCACTTCCCGGTCACGGCTAACCTGGCTATGTACCCGTCGCACCTGTCGAGAGGGACAGAATTTTGTAAACTGGCCTAAGTATGCATACCGCATGACGAGCTTTCGTGAGGGCCCTTTTAATGACGCCAGCGAGCAGCTAGAACATTTGACTCACTTTATGCAGAGAACGCTCCATTCAGTCACGGAAACCGGGAGGCAAACAGCGACCAACCCGCTCGGCTTAAACGCGGAGGAAAGGATGCTTGTCCAACGAAAAAACAGAGCTAAGACAAAGTGGAGGCGCTCTGGTCTTTGTTGCGACAAAAATACCTACCACCAGTTGGCAAACAATGTTCGCGCTATGCTAAGTGCCCATGCGTCACGCTCATGGGATAAGACGCTTGAAGATTGCGAGGAAAAGGGAACCCTCTGGCCGCTCATCAAAAGGCTCAGGGTAAGGGCTTCCCCAAACGCCCCGATCAGGACGAAGACGGCGTCTTACATTTTGAAGACGCCGAAAAGCTCTTATTACTGGAGAGTTTTTAAGGGGCAATTTGTGAACAAGCTGCCGGGGACTGCCCTATCGAGAGACCCACTTATCCCAGCGCTACAACCAAGGGAGGCCGTTAATTTTACCTTGGAACAAGTTAAGGCGGCGATTAAAGCGCTGAGGCCGCGAAAGGCTCCTGGACTCGACAATTTGCCTCCAAAGGCGATCAAGATGATGCCAGAGAAGGCGGTAAATGTCGTTGGTGGTGATTTTCAACCGGTTACCAACAAGGGTGACTGGTACCCACGCGAATGGGAGGGCTGCCAAGGCTGTCACTATCCCCAGCAGGGAAAGGATCCACCGTGTTGCCAAATACCGCCAATCAGTATAATCCCTATCTTGGCGTTGTTATACGAGTCTCTACTGCTGCTGACTCTCGAGAGTCAAGTAAAGACAAACAGCTGTTCATGCATCGCCTGCGTCTGGCCTATGTGCGTATCTTCAGCAGTACATCAGGCGGCAATATCTAGCCACGTTGGCTAAGGAGGCGGATGCGCTCCAGCTGAAGATGCTGCGGCCTCGTGACCTGGAGAAGGCGTGAGACTCGGTATGGGTGGGAATACCCTTGTGAATAAGATGTTGAAGGCCAACTTCAAGGGACATCGTGAGAATTATCTGGTACATCATCTATCAGCGCCAGTTTGTCTGCGTGAAGGGCAATCACAGATCGGCAAATATTTAGCTGCAGATGGCCTCCCCGCGGTCCTTCACCGCCAAGCTGTTCAACATCCCGGTGGGCGACCTACCATACGTGATCGAGAAGTCGTCGAAAGCTGGCGGTGCTCCAGTTTGCGGGATGACACGCCATAGTCGTCGCGGCAAAAACCTGGAGCTGTGGCGGGAAGGGATTTGGAGAACACTTTAGAGAGGCTCAGTGCATACTGTAGGGTCAATAGACTCACAATTAATAGAAAGAAGACCGAGATCCCGTCAGTTGGCAAGAAGGTAAACTCGAGTAGAAAGCGGATCCGTTTTGGGCCGGACTTATCCCCATTCAACGTCGCGCGGTTTACCTGGGAGCCGTTTGACAGTAGGAAGAAATGGCCCCACGAGAAGATGAGGAGCGCTTTGCTTTGAGGGACGTCGTTCATGCTAAACTCAGTATGGTGGTCAAGAACATTGAGCGCCAATACGAAAATCACCATCTTAAAGCGCAACGGTGTACGCCCAGTTAATGTATGGCTGTGAGGTGGTGCGCCGAGGACCCAAGTTGACGCCGAAAAGCCTTATGGCATTCTTAGAAGAATCCTCCGGATTATCACCGACCCCCGTATTACCGCGAATCTGACTTACCGAGGTCGACTACATCACCGATCCCGCGGTAAAGGCGGAAGTTGGCAGGGCCAGAATGGTACAAAAATATGGAGCTCTCCGAAAAGGAGTTTTATCCGGAAGGTCGCTTCTAAAATGCGACCATTAGGAAAGCAGACTATGAAAGAGCGGTGCAATCTTTCAAAATTCGCAACAGAAGATAAGCTGTCATAAGCTATATGTTTGAGATCGACTGAATTTACTTGAGGGAAAAAAAAAAAAAAAAAAAAAAAAGTTTCGCCCGCTCCGTTACTCGCTCCAGACTTCAGTGCGTCAACACCGTTCGTCTGTTCGTTCGTGTGTGTGTGTGTGCATCATGGCTCGTACCAAGCAAAACCGCTCGCAAATCTACCGAGTGGGAAGGCCCGCGCAAACAATTGGCGACGAAGGCGGCGCGTAAGAGCGCACCAGCCACCGGTGGTGTGAAGAAGCCCCATCGTTACCGTCCCGGCACCGTCGCATTCCGAGAAATTCGCCGCTACCAGAAGAGCACCGAACTTCTCATCCGCAAACTTCAAGCCAGTTCCAACGTCTTGCGCGCGTGAAATCGCCTAAGATTTCAAGATCGATCTGCGCTTCAGAGTCAGCCGCCGCGGCACTGGCAAGAGGCAAGCGAGGCGTACCACCTGGTTGCCTCTTCGAAGACACAAATTTGTGCGCTATTCACGCCAAACGTGTAACCATCATGCCCAAAGATTATCCAGCTGGTTTCGCTGTCGCATCCGTGGCGAACGCGCTTAAGCGCACAATACGACCACAATAACCCACAAATAATGACCGGTTCTTTTCAGAACCACAAAAAAATCGTATCGATTTAAAACACGTTAAATGCAATCACATTTTTATTTTAATCACCTATATTAAATAAAAATATATATTTATATTTATTTTATTTAAAAAATTTTTTACAGAACTTGTTCAGTCGCACCGACCGCCGGAGCGAACGGACGTGCGTCCGAGTGCCAGCGCGTCCGTGCCGAGCGCGCGTAAACGCACACAACGCGAACACAATCGCATCGATTTAAAACACGTTAAATGCAAACACATTTTTATTTTAATCGACTATATTAAATAAAAATATATATTTATATTTATTTTATTTAAAAAAAAAAATTTTTTTTTACAGAATTTGTTCTCAGTCGCACACCGACCGCCGGAGCGAACGGACGTGCGTCCGAGTGCCAGCGCGTCCGTGCCGAGCGCGCGTAAACGCACACAACGCGAACACAATCGCATCGATTTAAAACACGTTAAATGCAAACACATTTTTATTTTAATCGACTATATTAAATAAAAATATATATTTATATTTATTTTATTTAAAAAAAAATTTTTTTTACAGAATTTGTTCCTCAGTCGCACACCGACCGCTGGAGCGAACGGACGCGTCCTATGCCGCCAGCGCGTCCGTGCCGAGCGCGCGTAAACGCACACAACGCGAACACAATCGCATCGATTTAAAACACGTTAAATGCAAACACATTTTTATTTTAATCGACTATATTAAATAAAAATATATATTTATATTTATTTTATTTAAAAAAAAAAAAATTTTTTTTACAGAATTTGTTCTCAGTCGCACACCGACCGCCGGAGCGAACGGACGTGCGTCCGAGTGCCAGCGCGTCCGTGCCGAGCGCGCGTAAACGCACACAACGCGAACACAATCGCATCGATTTAAAACACGTTAAAATGCAAACAATACTTTTTATTTTAATCGACTATATTAGCCAAAATATATGCCGATATTTATTTTACGAAAAAAATTTTTTTTACAGAATTTGTCTCAGTCGCACACCGACCGCCGGAGCGAACGGACGTGCGTCCGAGCGCCAGCGCGTCCGTGCCGAGCGCGCGTAAACGCACACAACGCGAACACAATCGCATCGATTTAAAACACGTTAAATGCAAACACATTTTTATTTTAATCGACTATATTAAATAAAAATATATATTTATATTTATTTTATTTAAAAAAAAAATTTTTTTTACAGAATTTGTTCTCAGTCGCACACCGACCGCCGGAGCGAACGGACGTGCGTCCGAGTGCCAGCGCGTCCGTGCCGAGCGCGCGTAAACGCACACAACGCGAACACAATCGCATCGATTTAAAACACGTTAAATGCAAGCACATTTTTATATCGATTTACAATATTAAACAAAAATGAAATACATGTTTATATTTATTTTATTTAAAAAAAAAAGAAAAAAAAAAATTTTTTTCCGAATTCGAACTCATTCGCGCACCGATCGCCGCAGCGAACGGACGTCCGTTCGAACCGCTACGCCACACGCGTTTAAATGCAGGGCATATTTTTATTTCATACGTACAATTTATATATTTTATTTTATATTTTCTGGCAAAAAAGCTAAAAATTTATTTAAACAATAATAATAATAAAAAAATATAGTTTTTTCTATAATGTTTTCGATTTTGTGGCCCTGAAAAGGGCCATTTTCTATGCTGTTTTGTAAACAATTCACCTTATTTCTTTTTTGGCGACGCGGCGGCTTTCTTTGCCGTCGTTTTGGCGGCCGCTGTCGGCTTGGTTTTCTTTGGCTTCGGCGCTTTCGGTTTTTTAGTGGGCGAACCTTTCGTCGACGATTTTTTCGCTTTTGACGGCGATTTTGGCGACTTTACCGCAGCGGCAGCGGCAGCTTTACCGGCCTTCTTCTTTTCAACGGTGGCGGCAGGTGCTTTTTTCGGCGATTTTACCTTCTTTTCGGCGGTCGTGGCGGCGGTCTTCTTTTTCGCTGCAGCGGTGGTGGCGGCGGCGGTCGCTTTTTTCGGCGACTTTGCGCGCTTTACGGTTGCACTTTTTGTTTTCACAACTTTTTTTGCCTTCGCGGCCCCCTCCGACGCGGAGGCGGCAGCGGCGGCGGCGGCTGCTTTGCCAGATGCAGGCGCCGCTAGCTTAAAGGATCCACTTGCGCCCTTACCTTTTGTTTGCACCAACACGCCGGATGTGACGGCGTTCTTTAGGTATTTGCGAATAAACGGCGAGATTTTTTCGGCATCTACCTTATAGTTGGCGGCGATGTATTTCTTAATTGCCTGCAGCGATGAACCACCACGTTCTTTAAGCGCTTTAATTGCGTTGCACACCATTTCGGATGTTGGCGGGCGCGTCGGCTTCGAGCGCGGCACTTTCGACGCACTTGCCGCCGCAGCGGTCTTTTTCGGCGCCTTTTTCGCCGCCGGCGACGCAGTGACGGGTGCGGTAGCCGATGCGGTGGCTGCTACGTCGGTAGACATGATGTTGTTTATGTTTATGTTGTTTAAACACGAGCGAAATCGAACGATATTTGCGAAAAAGCAAGAAACGCGTGTCGAGTGTATCGATGTGAACTGTTCGGCGGACGAACTGCGACTGGCTGCAAAATACAGTGCATGAGGGTACCTTGGTACACGGACTGTCAACAGTTTTTTCATCAGCATCGTATGCGGCTGCGAAACGTTCGAAAATCCAACTTCGTACCAACGCCTCTACTTTGCCGCCCCTTTGCACGCGAGCGTCGATCTTTGCCGCCCACCATTTTGCCATACACGTGTAGAGCGATTTTCGCGCTTTCTTTACGTATGCGCATCGATAGTATTAAATAAAAACACGACGCGCGACGAAACATTAAAGCGAACGGGTACAGTTTTGCCGATCTCGATCCGCCAACGTTTCGCGTTATAAAATGCACATTTTTATCGCTAGCGCGCTGCTTATGCGTTTAAATGATTTGCCAATTAACGCTCGCTCTAACCGTGTGCCGATCACGTACCGATGTTGAAACTGAGACGCGCAATTCGAGCGCAAAGTTGCGCTTGCATCTGCGATCACGATGCACGCGTGCGATACACGCGTTGAACGTTTTACGTGCAAGCGTTGCCGGACAAACAACGCTTTGTTTTCCACGCTGATGACGACGTCGTCATCGTCGTCGTCGTCGTCGTCGCCGTCGTCGCCGTCGTCGCAATATAGCGGCGGAATGTTTTTGCATGCAAACGCAATTTGATACGTCCGCCAGCTTGCAGTTTGTTTACGTGCGTTTACGTTCATAAAAACAAAACTAATGTTCGCCGTACGCACGACAAAAATGCGCGCGGCAAGCAATTTGTTAAAATTAATAATGTAAATGCCTATTTGAACGCAAATAATTCGGGATTAAATAATATTGGCTGGCAACATAAAATATTTTGCAACAATTATTTTAAATATAATACTCGCAAAAAATGCGAAAAAAATGACACGATGCGATGCGATTCGGCGCAGCAGAAATAACACAGCTGAAATAATTATTGTAAATAATTCGATCGTTTTGCATGGCTGCGGCGATGTGCTCCGGCCGGCGGGCGCCGCACGACTGACGCGCTAGTTCACTAAACGTCCGCCGCACGTTCGCGGCGCCACTATCGCTGCCGCTCGATGCAAAACCTAAAAAACCTAAATATTCGCCGCAGCGTAAGCGTAAGCGTAAAAACGCGCGGCGAGCAACTCGTACAATTAAATCTGGTTTAAATATTAATATTTAATTATTAAAATATTATATCATACAACATACATATACACACTCGCACTCGCCGCGAAAATATAAAATAATTCTTTAATTAATTGTTGAAAAATACATGTGTGTTTCTTAGTCTTGGTCTTTGTCTTTGTCTTCGTCTTCGTCTATCAGCGTTCCGCTGATAGGTAGCCTGTATTTATACGTTTTCCGCTCCGCAATTTTGCACAATCGAACAAAAGCAAAAAGCAGTGCGCACGGTCGCGCGCTCGCTCGCTCGCTCGCTCGCTCGCTCGATCAGACTTTGCTGCGTCAACAACAATCGCAATCATGCATCATGGCCGACACCAATAATGTAAACACATGTAAATAAACACACATGCTTAAATTTTCCATCCAAAACCAAACGTATCAGAGAAATGTGAAATGTGAATGTGAAAATGCATGCATGCACATGCATAGGTATATTTTTGCGAAAATAAACAAAAAAATATATATATAATATAATATAATTAATAATATAGTAATATTTTTAATATTATATAATATAAAATATATAATATTAAAACGAAATGACAAAATATGAAAATTATTTCAATATAATTCAGTACCGCTACATGTGTTTTAATATTTTTTGCTTATGTTGCAATTTGGCATTTTCTGATTCATACACGCATACACATTCTCTCTCACACACACACACACACACACACTCACGCGCGCGCGCGCACGAACGAGCGAAGAAACGAATAAAACATGCCAAAATATAAAATAATGACTGATAAATATTTACCCTTATTATTACGTCATTTTCTAACATATCTATAATACATTTTATAAATATTTTAGAAATTATTTTAAATAAAATAAATATAAATAAAACGTACGAAACTATTTAATACAAAAAAAAAACGGGAAAAATTTGCGCCCCTTGTCTAACGCACTACCCCTATAGAAGTGGGCGGAGCCTGTGCTCAGACCGAAAATCGCCACGATTTTTAGATTTTGGTTCTATTACGTTTTCGCGAATGTTTACCGCAGCGAACGCACGCACGCATTCGTTAAGAATGTGTAGAAAATAGAAAATCACTTAGAAAATTGCTCTTTCAGGGCTGCGAATTTAAAAACCGCAGAAAAAGCAAAACCAGAAAATTACTTATTTATTTTATTTTATTATTACTGTTTTCTAATAAATTCTATATGTTTTTACCAGCAAAAATAAAATATAATAATTGGCATATTACAAGTATTCATTAATATAATTAATGCGCCAAAATGCACCGGCATTTAACGCATTTTTTGAATCGATGTGTTTGTTTTGTGTTGTGCGTTTAAGCACGTTCGTTAAATATAGCAGCGCCTGACCGGACGTCACCCATTTTAGCGGTCGGTGCGCAGATGAGATCAAATTGTGAATGGAATTTTTTTTTAGTTAAAATAAAATAATACACAAAATATCGCGTGCTTTCGAAGGCTATAACAAATTAGCACCCAAAACCATAGCTAAATGAAATGTATGCAATAAAATGCGAACAAAATATTTGAATAAACAAAACATATAAACATGCCACATAAAAAATACAACAATAACAAACATTTCACGCCTATTTTATTATATTTTATAAATTTGTGCTCGCACAATACTAGAATAATAATAATAATACCATGAGCGAAGAAACGAATAAACATACAAATATAAAATAATGACGATAACATTTTACCCTTATTATTACGTCGTATTTTCTAATATATCTATAAATAAATATTTTATAAATATTTTATTAATTATTTTAAATAAAATAAATATAAATAAAACGTACGAAACTATTTAATACAAAAATGAAAATTTGCGCCCCTTTGCTCCAACGCACTACCCCGGATATAAAGGCGGAGCCCTGGTGTGCTCTCAGACCGAAAACGCCACGATTTCTGTAGATTTTGGTTCCATACGTTTCAGTCGCATTTTGATCTTCGCAGCGAACGCACGCACGCATTCGTTAAGAATGTAGAAAACCTGGATAGAAAATTGTTTTCAGGGCCGCAAACAAAAGAAAATCATAGAAAAGCAAAACCAAAAATTTACGGCTTATTTTATTTTACATATTAATATTACCGTTTTCTAATAAATTTATATGTTTTTTACCAGCAAAAATAAAATATAATAATCGGGTAATACACAAGTATTCATTTAATATAACAATGAAATAAAAATGCACTGGCATTTAACGCATTTTTTCACCGATGTGTTTTGTTTTGTGTTGTGCGGTTGCCACGTTCGCTGCGATAGTGCAGGCGCTCGACCCCACGCTCGACCGGCTTTAGCGTCGGTGCGCAGAGATGAGATCAAATTCAGAATAGAATTTTTTGCCAAAATAAAATAACATTAATAAATATCGCGTGTTTAGTTATTTAACAAATTAAAAATCAAAACTATTAAAGCAAAATGAAATGCATGCACAAATGCGTGCGAACAAAATATTTGAATAAACAAAACACATAAACATACACATAAAAATACAAATAATAACAAAACATTTCAATGCCTATTGCGATATATTTTATAAACACGCACACACACACACACACACACACACACACAATAATGAGCGAAGAAACGAATAAACATGGCTAAATATAAACACAATAAATATTTCACGTATATTACGATATATTTTATAATATATTTTATAAATTTGCGTATATAGTATTATATATATAAACAACATATCAAATGTTATGTGAATAAATATTACAATTTATTTATTATAATAAAATGTATGAAATATGTTATGCATTTAACGCATCTTAAATTGATGATGCGTTTTAAATCTTTTTTTTCATGCATATGTTGCAATTTTGCATTTTCTGAAACCTCACACCACAAGCGAGAAGCTATGCGAGTAACATTATACAACTCGCTCGCTCGCTCGCTCACTCAGACCTTGCTGCGTCAACAACAATCGATTGTTTATTTCGCGCACATCAGTGCTTGTAAGAAGCAATACGTTTTTGGCGCTTTTAAACTTTTAAAATCTCGGCGCTGAAAATGAAATGCATGCATGCATGCAATACGCATGCATTTCTGAAATGGTGAAACAAAAATAAAATATATGTATATAAATATATATACATAAATATAATGGTACACATAAAAATAATATCAATATAAATATCGCATCGATTTTAAAACACGCTAAATGTAAACACATTTTTATTTTAATCGACTATATTAAAATAAAAATATATTTATTTTACTAGAAAAAAAAATTTTTTTTTTCACCGAATCTGCCTCATTCGCTCACCGACCGCCGGAGCGAACGGATCGTGCGTCAGCGCCAGCGCGTCTCGGAGCCGGGCGCGCGCATAAACGCACACAACGCGCACAACGCGCACACAATCGCATCGATTTAAACACGTTAAATGCCATTTTTATTTTAATCGACTATATTAAAATAAAAATATATATTTATATTTATTTTTATTTTAAAAAAATTTTTTCACAATAACATTTGCTCCAGTCGCACACCGACCGCCGGAGCGAACGGACGCGTGTCCGCCAGCGCGTCCGAGCCGGGCGCGCGCATAAACGCACACAACGCGCACAACGCGAACACACCACCGATTTAAACACGTTAAATGCAAAGTTACTACTTTATTTTAATCGACTATATTAAATAAAAATATATATTTATATTTATTTTTATTAAAAATTTTTTTTTTTTTTCACAAAATTTGTTCTCAGTCGCACACCGACCGCCGGAGCGAACGGACGTGCGTCCGAGCTCCAGCGCGTCCGTGCCGGGCGCGCATAAACGCCATCAACGCGCGCACAACGCGGAACAATAACCGCATCGATTTAAACCGACAAGTTAAATGCAAACATTTTATTTTAATCGACTATATTAAATAAAAATATATATTTATTTATTTAAAAATTTTTTTTCACACAAAATTTGTTCTCAGTCGCACACCGACCGCCGGAGCGAACGGATCGTGCGTCCGCGCCAGCGCGTTCGAGCTGGGCGCGCATAAACGCACAACGCGAACGCACCGCATCGATTTCCTGAAAAATTGACGTTTAAAATGTAAAGAATATTTTTTATTTTGAATCGACTATATTAAATAAAATATATATTTATATTTATTTATTTAAAAAATTTTTTTTCACAAAATTTGTTCTCAGTCGCACACCGACCGCCACCGGAGCGAACGGACGTGCGTCCAGCGCCAGCGTCCGAGCTGGGCGCGCATAAACGCACAATAACGCGAACGCAATCGCATCGATTTAAACACGTTAAATGCAAGCACATTTTTATTTTGACCGACTATACAATGTAATATATTTATATTTATTTTATTAAAAAATTTTTTTTTTTTACAAAATTTGTTCTCAGTCGCACACCGACCGCCGGAGCGCGAACGGACGCGTCCGAGCTCCAGCGCGTCCGTGCCGGGCGCGCATAAACGCACACAACGCGCGCACAACGCGAACACAATCGCATCGATTTAAAACACGTTAAATGCAAACACATTTTTATTTTAATCGACTATATTAAATAAAAATATATATTTATATTTATTTTATTTAAAAAAAATTTTTTTCACAAAATTTGTTCTCAGTCGCACACCGACCGCCGGATGAAACGATCGTGCGTCCGCGCGCCAGCGCGCCCGAGCTGGCGCGCATAAACGCAATAATAACGCGAACGCAATCGCACGTGCCGGGCGCCGGGGCAGCAATTGCTCCAGCTTTGCATTCAGGCGGCTAATCTCAGCGATAAGCTGAGATATCTGAGCCCGCTTGGCGGTCGCACCGCCGTTCGAGACGCTCAATGATCGCATTCTGATCAAGCGTGAGCGGGGGCGGCGGCTGGGGCGGTTGAGCGGATCCGCACAAACGCACCGGCTTCGCTGTCTCTTGTCGGTTTGTCGGTGGGCATCTTCTTCACCGTGGGAGTCATCTCCGTCGTGGGTGTCGTCTCCGCGGGTGTCGTCTCCGTGGGTATCGTCTCCGTGGGTATCGTCTCCGTGGGTGTCGTCTCCGTGGGTATCGTCTCCGTGGGTGTCGTCTCCGTGGGTGTCGTCTCCGTGGGTGTCGTCTCCGTGGGAGTCGTGGTCTCCGTGGGCGTCGTCCTCGTGGGTGTCGTCTCCGTGGGAGTCGTGGTCTCCGTGGGCGTCGTCCTCGTGGGTGTCGTCTCCGTGGGAGTCGTGGTCTCCGTGGGCGTCGTCCTCACGGCTGGCTCCAGTCGTCGTGGAGAAAAACCCGACGGACTCGCTTTTTCCCCGCTTTGGACTCGGCGGCGGAACAAGATCTACCCTTGAGGTAGATCTTGACCTTCGACTGGGTCGTGGTCGCAGATGATGCTGTCGTTGTGTGGAGGAGTTGGAGAGGGCGGCGTCCGTGTCGCCGTCCATGCAAACCGCCGAAGACGCTGTCTTCGTAGCTGGTTTTGTTGATGGTATTTTTCAATAATCTTTCTCAGTAATCTTTCTCTATAATCTTAGCGAACTCTCTATCGCTCGACTTGGTGCTGGCGCTCGAGCTCAGAGAGTCGACACTTTTTTCGGAAAACATTAATAAATATTAACAATAAATAAAACAATACAACTTAAAATTACTTACATAGTAAAACTTAAAATGATGTTTACGGAATCCAAATTGGGTATCAGGTAGAATTTTGTGATTAAGGGTGTGTTTAGTAAGTTCGGAGTTTATAATTTTTTCGTTTAGTTTGCCTAGCATGGAGATTAAACTAATGGGTCTATAATTTTGCGGAAAAAGTGGATTTTTATTAGGTTTGGGAATTGGTATAATTATCGAGTGTTTAAATTGGGTTGGAAAATAAGAAAATTTATAGCATGCATTGTAAATATTAGTTAAATGGGATATTATGTTGTTCGGGAAATTTTTAATCATTTCATTAGTAATTTTGTCTTTTCCGGGAGATTTTTTGTTAGGTAATTTTTTGATTAGTGATTTGATTGTATGGAAATTTGTGATTGGGGTGGTAATTTCAATGGATGGTTGATTAATAAAATTTTTGATTGTGGATTTTATTAATTTATGAGTGGAATTGTCATGCAAGTGATTTGTGAGGTTAGAAACTTTAGCGAATTCATCGGCTAATGCATTGGATTTTTCGGATTTTAGGAATTTTATGCCGTTAGTAGTGTGAAGAGGTGTGTTTATTTGGGTTGGGGATTTTAATTGTTTAATTAATTTATAGGATGATTGGAGGTTTGAGATTTTGGATAGTTTTTTCTGCCATTGGAGATTTGAATGGGAAATAATGTTTTCGTTGATTTCACGGGATAATTTGTTAATTTGAGGTTTTAGTGCGTAATGGATTTGATATTTCTGGGAAATTTTGCGTAGTTTATTTTTTGTGTTAATTAGGTTAATGATGTGGTTTGGTAATTGGAGCTTATGGGTTGTAGTGTGGTTTAATTTAGTGTGTTTGGAATATGCAATTAGCGTAGATTTAGTAATATTGTCTAGAGCTAAGTCGATTTGGTTGGTATTGTTAAGTGGCAAATTAAAGGATCGAGATTTTAAATTATTTTTGAAATTCTTCCAGTTAGTAGTTCTAATAATAGGTGTGTTTAGTTTAATCGTGGATTTTAGGTGAATTCTAGAAACTACAGGTAGATGGTCGGAATCTAGGTCGTTAAGTGTTGCAGGTGGTTCAATATAATATTTGGAATTTGTAAGTATTAAATCTATTGTGGATGGATTATTGCCATTAAGCGGGTAATGGGAATATGAGTTTTGAGGGTATAAGAGGATTAAGTTTGGGTTGAGATTCAGGTAGTTATTTAATATTTTGCCGTTCGGATTAGTGAAATTGTTGTGCCAGGTAGGATGTCGTGCGTTAAAGTCGCCTAATACTACGGAATTTGGGTTTGTGAAGAATGAATTTAATTCGTTAATGTTGGGTGGGTTTTTAGGCGGATTATAGTAATTAGTGATTTGGATATTTTCTACTAGGATGCTAATGGAATTTTGGGTGTCAGGTAGTTTGTCAAAATCGATTTCTTTTTTAATGTAAATTGCTAAGTTATTGTTATGGATTAGGTTATAATTTACTATTTTTGGTGGAATTTGGGCGGATTTTGTGGCTTCTTGTACGCATGCAATATGAATTTTGTTTTCTTCTAGGAAATGTCGAAACGTAAGGATTTTATTGTGAAGGGAACATGCATTCCAGGTAGTTAGTTTCAAAATACGGGTGGATTTACGAGCCATAGTGTTTTAGGATAATAATTAATTTCTCCACCTCCGTTGGAGCGCTATCTAATTCAGGTTTAATTTTTTCGAATTTGGTTAGGATGTTTATATATGCTTGGTATGGGTTTTTCGTGCTGTTGTGTGGCAAGGGGGGGTTATTTGGGGGTTTTGGGAGATTTTGCGTTGGTTTTGGTTTCGGCAAGGGGAAATTGTGTTCGTTAATATTGAATTTGGGTATTTTGTCTACTATTTTAATATTTTTATCGTTCACATACCACAATTTGTGAGCTGCATCCGTTGTGGTGGCTGGATGGGGGTCCGCTGCAGTTGGTGCACTGTGGGGGGCCTCTACCGATCTTGTCTGATCCTGGGTGTGTGGTGTGGTTTTGGTTACGCACGCATCTTGGGGCGCTGTGGCGAATTTTCGTTCGATGTCGAACTCTTGCGGCGGCGGCGGCGCATGGTGACTTTGGCCAGGACGGCTGTATGCTTCATACCTGTAAATCGATGTTGCATTTTGTTTTTATGTCGTTAATGTTTGTTTCGGCGATTCAATTTTAGCGGAAATATGGTCGACGCGTGTGCTTTTAGTGTTTTTACATAAGAACACCTGGTGTTGTTGTTTTATAAATTTACTAATTCTTCCTCTTCACAGGAATGGAACTGTGTATACATATTAGTTTTCTCAGCTTTGCGGTGCGTAAATATTCGAGGTTAAATCCCTCGAATAATTTTAGCACTGATTTATTATAGTCCTATGGTTTTGCTGTGGTACCGTTTGGTGCCGTGAGTATATGATTGGCACCGTCTTAGTGGCTGGTGATTTTCTGTGAAATTGTTTGTCTTCTTCTTCTTCTTCTTCTCTTATGTAGGCAATAGCCGGTTTTTTTCTTCATTGTATTACATCTACTACATGCCTGGGTCTTCCCAGCGACGCCGCCCGAAATGGCGATTTGTCGCGTGCTTTACTCTAGCGTACTCCACCCTACTGATGTGATTCTGACCAGCTATTGTCTCTAATTTGTTTAAGCTGCGCGCCTCTCTAATCTTGCGGTATTCGATACGGGGTATCAAGCTCTTGAGGGTGTCACCGCTGTGCATCCGGTGTATGTCATTATTGATGACTTCTATGGCATATATTCTTCCGCGGGCTTGTTTGGATAACATTCCGCGGTATGGATTACTTTCGGTATCCGAAACATTGTTTGTTGGGTACTTCGTGATACAAGTCCGCCAGAAAGCGAGTAGTTGGGGGATTCCCAAATGTGAACTGTGACTGTTCTATGACTTTGCCTTCAACTCTGGTTTGGTGGTTCGTTAAGTACCATGCAGAACAGTTTTTCAGGTAAATTATCTTTGCGTGGTAGAAATATTCACAACAGTTGTGTTCAAAACGATGTAGCATTATTCGTTGGGTCGTCTTCGTTGTGCGCGATAAGTACAGCATCGTCCGCAAAGCACATGATGTTTGCTTATGTTGTGGTTGCATTTTATAGCCTTCATGGATCTGCGCTCGCTATCGCGTCGTATTGTTGGAATGGGAGGAATACGGCTATCTCCCCTGGCGTGCCCCTCGATAGACATTAGGAGTCCGACGCTTGGCTGGTGTGGCTGGCGCCATCGCTTTAAACGCCGATTAACGTCTCGCGGACTGATTTTTATTGTGGCGCGGAATTACATCTGGTCGTACCCTGTCAGCTTTTCAAATTCAACAAGAGCAGGCGCGGCGGGGCTGCCAGTGCGATTTGCATTTTCTCGCTGATGTCGGATCCTGCCAAAATACGGCGCGTCAGCGCATGGTAGCCAATCCCTGGTACTGGATTTTCTGAGGAATTGACCGGTGTATTCGTGTGTTGTGGTTTTGCGGTGTTGGCGGCGGTTTGGTCTATCCCATGACGTCAGTAAGGCGTTGGCGGGTCCTTTCTTCGCGGCGGGGTTCGTTTATACTTTCAGCTGCGCCAGCGTTATTACGCTGCCCAGAATGGCTCGTCGTCATCATCCTGGGGTTGCGATTCTCGCGAAATTGGATCTGTTTCGTCGTCTGCATCGGCTGGGCGTATCTGTTGGTGGAAAGCATATTGGCATGGTTTTCTGTCTTCGTAGGAAGTGTTATCGTAGATTTGCACAAGCCATGGGGTGTTGAGTAGCTCGGTTGGTTTATTTGTTTTTAAAAAACGTTTCTTGAGGTTGTTTTATTAAAGTGTTTGCGTTGATTATCTCATCAGGGCGGGCGGGAAGGCAGTTCTGATGCGCGGTGGGGTTTCGATCAGCAGGTCAGGGCGACCTGCGGCATATTTTACATTTATTTTTTGTTGGGGTTGTTAAAATCGCGGCAACAGACGGCTGGCGGATCGTGACTCCAGCGTGTGGGGTTTTCAGGCCTCGCAGAGGCGACATGCCGGCCCACTTCAAAAACACCTCGGAGGTTGCCCGATGAACTGAACCCAGAACCGTAACCAGCGAAATGCTCTAGGTATTGCTACCAGGGGCGATCTTAAACGATTTCTGGGGCGGGGCATGGTGGTTGCTGGCGGGAACGCACAGTGAAGGTGAAGAGTTACAGAATACGTCACGTGAGTCGCACATGTTGCGGGTGCGCGCTTAATTTGGGTAAACGGCACGGGATGACGGTATCGTAATGCATACGCCGGTTGACGCTGTAAACTGGTTGTGCGTTGATTGGAAGGGTTCAGTGCAGCGGGGTGTTGTTGGATTGCCAGCCGACCCGCGAATCGTCATCGGGCGGGTGCCATATAGAAAAGACTTTCCTACGAGTTACGGAGCTACCCAGAGCTGGCCATACAGTGGTTCAGCTGAGCCCAGATGCCAGAATGCGGCGGGTGGTACGCGCGACGAGCTGCAGTGAAAGTTATACTTAACTTAGTAACGCAGTTGACATCGGAATAATGTAATAAGCTGCGCGGGCGGCTTTTGCAGGAGAAGCTTTCTGCAACGCGTACCTTGATATTGCCAGGGCTAGAAAGCGAAAATATCGGTCCGGAGACGCGGAACATGGAATGTGCTTCAAGTTTGGCGGGTGCCAGGCGCGGCGTTGGTAGCTGAGCCTGCGGGAAAATTGCCGGACTTGCCTCGTTGATGCGGAAATTTACTGTGAAATTTCCAGTTCAAACTGGGCGGGGCTCTACTTGGCTGCGCACGGTTTTCCCGGCGTGGTAGAAGAAATAAGGGAAACGTGTCCTAAAGCGTAGAAGGCGGTCAGGACTTTGGCTCTGTGGTCGGAATGTCCGCGCAGTACACGTTGAAAAGGACGAGATAGTTTCGAGCCCTGAGGTTTGCGGCACTGATCGACTTTTGGTAGGGGTTCTGCTTTGCGTACGAAACGACGTTTGCTGAGAAAAGGTAGCCGAGGCATTAAATAATTCGGAAAAATTCAGTTGCAGGTACGAGCTTTGTAGGCGGGCCTCGTGCGCGCCGCTCGATGCGACGCCACCGCGGACACGTCGAGCAGTATATTGGCGGTGTGATGATGGCGGCGGTTGATTTTTCGGGCAGCTGGTGTAGCGAAGGGTACCGTGCTCACTTTCTGAAGCCACACTGGTCGTGCTGGATGATGTTGTGCGCATCGTGTGAGGATGACGCACCACTCACTGAGTTTGGAAATTGCAGGTAAACGACGTCGGGCGAAGCTGTCCGTATTATTGGGCGTTTATGTTTCCGGGATGCAGATGACTGACTTCTTTCCACGCGTCGGGAAGTAGCCGAGTCGCAGCATTCCGTTGACGATATGTTACCCGAATGTAACCGGTGTCTCTTTGGCAGAGTTTTCGCTCTTGTTTAAACACCGTCGCTGCAGAGGCACTGGATCTTCAGTGCGGATGAGGCTCGAAATCGAGGCGAGATTGAACTGCGAAGGGGCGGCGAGGGGAAACGGGTTACACGAATTGTTTCACTTTGCGGTGGCCTACTTATTGCTTGCAGTGCGTTGAATTTAACTTTGAGGTGCATCGATTCCGCAAAACTTCGACGCTTTTCCCGTCCGTGTGGAACCTTCGGTCGACGCGCGGAGCGAGGGCAGTTGAGGCCACCGGCGAATTTCCGGTGCCGCGGAACTGCTGCTCACTGGGATTTTCTTCAACCTCGGCACCAGAACGCCTCGCGTTTAACGAAGCAGTTCGCAATCCCCGACTCTTGTTGCAGAGGGGTGTTAAGCGGGTGGCTGTCTGCGCGATGCGTTCACATCACTTCGAGCCGATTCAGCGACGTATAAGATGCGTCGTCAGGAAGACGATATGGTCGGGGCGGATTGTTCGGATCTTGGTTGTTTGCGGGCGATTTCGTTCGGTGGTGAGACTGGCTGTGCGGAATCGTGTCGACGCTGGGTGATGCTGGGGCACACGGGAGTTTCCCCATTAGATACTGGGCCGGCGTCCCGGTCTACGGTCGACTTCGCGCCGGAAGTTGCCGCAACCCCGTCAGGATCTCCATAACAACGGGCGGTGGTTGGACGGGTCGGACGCGATTTGACGGAGTGTACATTGACTCTGGCGGTGATGAAGATGTCGAGTATGTCGGGCCGGTACCGAGGGTTGACGGGGTAGTGCGTAGGAATGTCCGGAGCATAAACCGCGATGTTGTGTTGGACGGTCGCTCTGCGAAGACGGCGACCGTTCTTGTTACTCCCGACGCAGTTCCACGCCCCGTCTTTGGCATTGAAATCGCCGGCGACGATGACGGGGACGCGATTTGGCTGGTTGAAGACTTCCCAAATCTTGTGGCCTAGGCTTTGCCTTGGCGGGCAATACGCCGCAAAAACCTGGAGCGGGGTGTCGGTGAGCCTGATGCCAATGGACTCGACGTTGCCGGTGTCGGGCCCAACTTGAAGGAAGTTTATGCTTCTGCGGATGCACACAGCTACCCCGCCGGCACAGTGTGCACTGGGTCTGTCGCGACGGACTACAACGTAGTTTTGCAGGTGGAACGAATGGTAAGCCGATAAATGTGTCTCGGTGATGCACGCAACGTCAATGTTGTGGCTCTCTAGGAATATTTCTAGCTCTGGGATGTGCAGACGGACGCCATTCGCATTCCATGTGACGATGCGTAGATCCCTAGCCATGGTTATCGGGCGATGAGACGAAACGAGTGGAGTAGTGGCCGAAGCCGAAGAATGGGCGCCTTACTGCGTTGGAGCTGGCGGCGCAGGATTGGAGTTTGCCTGGCGCGGAAGGCCGGCATTGATTGAAGCGGCTGCTTGCAGTAGCATGTTCGCAAATACGGGCATCATCCCCTGCATCGCTTGGAGCAGCGAGTCCTGGATGCTGGCTGCGATTGGAGGCGGCGGGCGCGCTGTCGCTACACCATAGGACAGCGTGGGGACGCTGTGGGCCTGGGCGAGCGGGGTGGTCAGCGATGCTGGTGCCGGTGGCGGCAGCGCCGACGCCGCTGTGCGAACAGCGGGCCGGAGCCCCGGGAAACGGCTGGCGTCGTGCTGGAATGCAGCCTGGGATGTGCCGTTGGTGGCGGAGGCGGCTGCGTGCTGGGCACGAGCCGGGCAATTGTGGACGAACGCCGGGTGCGCTCCGCCACAATTTGCGCATCTGCGGTGTGCGCGGTCCTCCTTGTGTGCGCATTCGTCGGTGTGATGCGCACCAGCGCAAAAACCGCAGACGAACGGGCGAGCACAGAAGCGGGCCGAGTGTCCAGGCTTCTGGCATCGCCCGCAGAGCGAGCCGTGGGGGTCGGGGCGTTTGTGCTCGAATTTGCACCTTAGCCCGCGGATCCTCTCCACCGTGAAGATGCTCTCGCTGTTGGGTGATCGCGCGATGGAGATGTTGGTCTCGCTGCGATCGTTGCCGTCATTGGAACGCAGGCGGCGGAAGTACACCACCTCGTACCCCATTGCAGCGAGCTCCGCTTTGATTACGTTCTCCGGCAGTTCGGGGCCAATGCCGAAGAGAACGGTCCGGATGGGCCGTTCATGCTCCAGCATGGTGGTGACGATGTCGAAGCCTTGCTCAGCGAGCTGCTTCGTGACCCCCCTGAAGTCCTTGACGGTCTTCAGGTTGAACCATATGCCTGCCCGGCCGGAGCGGGCGGTGCTGAACCTGATTTTATTTATCTCCAGGTACGTAAGTACCTGGAGGTATTTGCTCTTGTCCCGCAGCAGGAATGCCGGCGGGACGTCGGTGTCACGGCTGACACGTGGTGGGCGTGGGCGCAGAGCGGAATCGTCCAGTTCTGGCAGGTCGTCGGTGGTGGAGGCGGCTGCAGCAGTGGCGGCGGCTTTTTCGGCCCTATCCGCCTTTTTGCGGTCGCGCTTAACCGCATGTGCTGGCAGCACAAACTCGCCCTCGTCGTCGGTGGAGGCGGTCTGGGTGGTCGGGGCCGGCACAGGCACCTGGACGGCCGGCGTGGGCACCTGGACTGCCGGTTTAGGCACCTGGACTGCCGGCCTGGGCACCTGGACCGCCGGGGCGTCGACGATGACGTCCACTGCCGGTGTGGTGGGGGCAGCGGACCGAACGGCAGCCTTGGGCGCCGTCTTCTTCGATTTGGCCTTCTTCTTGTCTGACGGCGGTGGAGGCGGCGGCATGGTGCCGGGCGCCGGGGGCAGCAATAGCTCCAGCTTAGCGTTAAGGCGGCTAATCTCAGCGATAAGCCGAGATATCTGTGCCTCCTGTCGCTCGCACCGCTGTTCGAGACGCTCGATGATCGTGTCCCGATCATCGTGAGCGGGGGCGGCGGCTGGGGCGGTTGTGCGGATCCGCACAAACGCACCGGCTTCGCTGTCGCTTGTCGACTGGTCGGTGGGCATCTTCTCCGTAGTGGTCGTCGTCTCCGCCGTGGGCGTCGTCTCCGTAGTGGGCGTCGTCTCCGCAGTGGGCGTCGTCTCCGTAGTGGGCGTCGTCTCCGTAGTGGGCGTCGTCTCCGTAGTGGGCGTCGTCTCCGTCGTGGGCGCCGTCTCCGTCGTGGGCGCCGTCTCCGTCGTGGGCGCCGTCTCCGTCGTGGGCGCCGTCTCCGTCGTGGGCGTCGTCTCCGTCGTGGGCCTCGTCGCCGTGGGTGTCGTCGTGGGCGTCGTCGCCGTGGGTGTCGTCGTGGGCGTCGTCTTCACGGCTGGGACCGAGTCGTCGTGGAGGAAAACGCGACGAACTCGCTTTTTCCCCGCTTTCGCGTCGGCGGCGGAACAAGATCTACCCTTGAGGTAGATCTTGACCTTCGACTGGGTCGCTGATGATGCTGTCGTGGTGGAGGAGTCGGAAAGGGCGGCGTCCGTGTCGCCGTCCATGCAAGCCGTCGAAGAAGCTGGCTTCGTAGCTGGTTTCGTTGGTGTTTAATTTTCTATAACGTGTCTTTTTTCTATAACGGTATCTT
>NW_027045488.1:0-12695 GCF_025399875.1 Dalotia coriaria
TTAATTAAACATTCCTAAAAATCCCTAAAATAAAATAAAAATACAATAAAAGTATACAGTCATACAAACTTCACTCACTAAAAGGAATGCGTTTTTTATTGTTAACTTATATTAGTTCCGACGCAACTAATCAAGCACGCACCAACTGAATTGTATGAGATGATAGCGAAACTTTATACAAAATTGACGAACGGGGAAGCCGTGCCAGACGAAGTAAAATCTGAATACATTACACCCATATTCAAAAAAGGAGAAAGAAGAGATTGCAATAATTATCGCGCTATCTCAGTAAGTGGTACTCTAAGTAGGCTCTACAACTCTACACGAAAGTCCTCACGAACATTGTCGCTGATGAATACTCCCCCAAAGAACCAAAAGAACAAGCGTGTTTTAGAGCTGGTAGATCGTGCAATGATCACGTCTTTGTTTTAAAAGAGTCCTCAATAAATCGCAATATAGCTAATGCAATAAAAGATCTATACAATGACAGCAATTCACGGATAAAATTAAGGAATCAATTATCCGATACCAACAAACTGTCAAAGGGCATGCGGCAGGGCTGCTGTTTGTCACCAATACTCTTCAGGCTGTTCATAGAGAAAGCCCTCAACACATGGAAAAAGTAGTGCAACACCATGGGATTCCCACTGGATGATAGAACACTGTACACTAACTGAATGTGTGTAAGACGAAAGTACATGTGTGGGCGGAGAACTGGATGATTTGATCTTAGAAAACTCCATGGTAACAAAATGATGTGATGAGTACACATACCTAGGCCATCTCATAACCATGGATGGGAGAGAAACCACGAACATAAGACATAGAATCAACCAGGCTAAGAAAATCAGAAATGCTAAATGGGATTTGTGGTCAACACATGTGTCGCAAAAGGAAGAAAAACTAAGAATCTATAACAACACTGGTAGATACCTTACGTATGGTGCTGAAATATAGACAATCAATGAATCTGACAAAACAAAATTGAACACCCCAGATGCGCAAGAAGATCGTTCGGCAAGAAGATCACGCCTTGAGCATGGTATAAGAAACGAGAGGAACGCATCAGCTATAATGAAAGCCACGTACACAATAAAAAGATGCGATAAGAACACAGCAGTTAATTGGCATGGCCATGTACAAAGCGATGTAGGACTTAGCTGTCAAAGCAGATCACAAAGTGGGATTCCAGGAGGAAAATGAAGAGGCCACCCACGAACAACATGTGGAAAGATGACATCGTATAACAGCGATGCGAGAACGAAGCCTAACGGAAGGAACGACCGAGAAATATAGAGAACACTGGCCAGAAAAGCGTCGTCAGACGTTATAAACCGAAACAAAACTTATGAAAAGTTCAAGAAGTATGACAAACTAGTAGAAGGGTAAGTTGATAATACTGTCGAAAGTCAATAATACGTGCAAGAAATCCGAAATATACCTGTGGGTATAATAGTTAATTGCGTAACGTTGCAAATCAACTTGTTAATTTATTTCATAATTGTAATTTACTGGTAATATAAACAAACTCCGGTATTTTAAAATCCAATTTAAATCTACTGTTAGATAAATTTCTATCTATTAAAGAATATTGATACATAGTATTGAATTAAACTTTTTGGTTTGAGTTTGACATGACAAAATAAAATAAAATATTAGATATTTATTATTAGAACTAAATCAGTATTTTTCTCTTGGATCAAAACATTTACAGATGTGATGTAAAAACATTTACTTTTAAAAAAATTTACAAGCAATCACTAATTAAAGCATTACCTTGTGTTCAGGATTATCTTCAGCTAAGGGGGCGGTAAAGAGTACGGCACCTTCACACAATTAAAATGTCAGAAAAAACCGATTTTTTTAAAAATTAATCCCATTTAAAAGTACCTACCACCCTTGTAACTGACACTTAAAATAAACTCGACCCTGTCTATATCAATCACGCCGCGAACGTCCTGTATATGTCACTTGAAACTTCAAGTCCGACGGCACGGTTGCGCCGCAATAAACGTGTTCGTGTGATGCACGACTATGGTGTATGGGCTTTGTTGGTGAATGTATCAGTTGCAGGTTAGGCGCATGACTCTGACAAAACTAAATTGAACACCCTAGATGTGCAAGAAGATCACGCCTTGAGCATATAAGAAACGAGGAAATCCACGCTATAATGAAAGCCACGTACATAATAAAAGATGCGATAAGAACCCAGCAGTTAATTTGGCATGGCCATGTACAAAGAATGTAGGATCATAGGCTGCCAAAGCTGATCACAAAGTGGATTCCAGAGGGAAAAAGGAAGAGGGGCCGCCCACGAACAACATGGAAAGATGACATCGGCACAGCGATGCGAGAACGAAGCCTAACGGAAGGGGACTGGAACGACCGAGAAATTTGGAGAACACTGGCCAGAAAGCGTCGTCAGACGTTATAAACCGAAAAAAAAACTTATGAAAAGTTCAAGAAGTATGACAAACTAGTAGAAGGGTAAGTTGATAAATACTTTCGAAAGTCTATAATACGTGCAAGAAATCCGAAATATACCTGTGGGTATAATAGTTAATTGCATAACGTTGCAAATCAACTTGTTAATTTATTTCATAATTGTAATTTACTGGTAATATAAACAAACTCAGGTATTTTAAAATCCAATTTAAATCTACTGTTAGATAAATTTCTATCTATTAAAGAATATTGGTACATAGTATTGAATTAAAATAAAATAAAATATTATTTATTATTAGAACCAAATCAGTATTTTTCTCTTGGATCAAAACATTTACTGATGTGATGTAAAAACATTTACTTTAAAAAAAATTTACAAGCAATCACTAATTAAAGCATTACCTTGTGTTCAGGATTATCTTCAGCTAAGGGAGCGGTAAAGAGTACGGCACGTACCTTCACACAATTAAAATGTCAGAAAAGTACCACCCTTGTAACTGACACTTAAAATAAACCCGACCCTGTCTATATCAATCACGCCGCGAACGTCCTGTGATGAGGGATTCGTGTTCGTGAGTATGGTGTTGGTGTTGGTATGGTGTTGGTGAATGTATCAGTTGCAGGTTAGGCGCCAAATTTGAAATACACACATCCATACACATATGCATTTAATAACAAGCTAAGTAAAGTAAACACTTACTGTACGCCTTTATCTGATATAAAAGAATTATAAAAGTATTATTATATATTTATATACATTTATCACTTGTCACACTCAGGTCTATATAATTCAATCTGTAAATTATACTAAACTGCGGTTCGAAGAATTGAAAGCCTGAATTTTTCGTGATTAACCAATCAGCGCTAAATTTTGGGTCATATATGTAATGATCCATTCATTTATTGCTGAATTTATATAAATTTGGAAAATGAAGTTTTCAGGAATAGAACTTATTGTAAACTTTAGATATGTTGTTTGTATACTTTTAGGTTATGAACATGCATATGGCCTCTAGGGAAATGTGTAATGAAAAGAACGTTGGAAGCGATAGAAGTTTTCGTGGTTGTCAGGAAGAATAATAACTAAAAAGTCATCGAACCATTCGCACAGTGAAAACACCATACACTACATAACATAATTGTTTGGAAATTTGACATATTTTGATTGTCATACAGTTTCCCCAAGGCCCATAGACACTTTGAGAAATTAATAATTCTGCTTGAAGTACATGCACAAAACCCGACCATACTGAATATACCAAATGGGATCAACAGTGAAGCACACTTGACGCTTGATTCATTACATTTCAAGTGTAACAATCAAATTTTAGAACCACTTCAAAAGGTATTCCAGAGTGTAATGTAAGTATGGAGTATACAAAAGAAGTAACGACAAATGATATCCAAGACATGCAAGGTAATGTGATGTCACCATCAATGACAGCAGCTAATAGTGTGTCCAATGGTGGTACCAAAGCCCAGTATAATTGGGTGGACATAACAAAAGAGTTTCACACATCAGTTCAGGGTTTGCTAGGAAAATCTGATTATTATCATCATCTTATAGTTAAGACTCTAACAATTTGCTGACTTGGAACTAGGAGAACTGCTTCATGACACACTGTTTGGTCTTTTTGAAGCTATGTCTGCTATTGAGATGATGGATCCAAAGATGGATGCAGGCATGCTATGCAACAGGGGTAACAAGAAAGCCAACTCTTTTGATCAATCAATTGAAGTAAGTGAATATAGCAACCCAGAATGGCAATATCTTTTAAACATTGTTATAGGATGGAAGTTTATTGTTATGGGGCATAAGTAATTCAGACTTAATTGGAATAATTGATACAACTTTGGCATGCATGGTATCATGGCTGGAAGGACATTCATTGGCTCAAACAGTTTTTACTAATTTGTACCTGCACAAACCATACCTCATTGAGGACCGTACTCTTAAGGCATTTTGTATTGCCATATATAAGCTACTGGATATTATAAAGGATTATATTCAGAAGTAAGTCTAACTTAATGGATCAATTTTATATAAATGTATTTTTATATGCACAGAGCTATGGTTTATGAAGAAGAAGATTTTCAAGGCATGCAGTACGGATATTATTTGTATCCCGATGTCAGTGAACAGCGTGTGGTTGGTATGCTGCATGAAGTCGAAGAAGAACTCGACAAGGAAGCCCGTGCGTTATACTCGAACGGTGCGCAATCCATGGAGGTACAGGCAGAAGAAATAGTGGCGATATATTCACGTATAAAATTCGTACGTGTGCTATATCAAACACTACTATTGTTTGTTCATAAACGCGACGAACATTTGTCAGTAACACCCGAAGTACAGCGTTAACGGCGCTAAATTAAAATTGCATCGGATTTGATCTTTGTGATGATTAAAACGACTCACATGGGGAACACAAGCATTGTGTAAGTGTAATAAATCGATTCATATGTTATGTGAAAAATTTATATATACGAAGTTGAAAATTCTCCAATAATTGGGTTTGAACCACTTATAAATCAACGGTTGTTTCCCGTTTCCACGCTAATGAAAATCAAACCCAGATACGACGCTCTAGTTTACTTCGAGAATATGATTGAACGTTTTAAAGTTCTCTCTCAAATATCAACATGGTGACCGCCTAATCGCTTCCGGATTTTCATCGAATTGTGCAAAACATCACCGTATTTTGTCACGATCTGCTCTTGCAATTATTATACGTGGGCAGCCATAGCATAGCAAACCGTCGCACGTCCCGGTTATTGTTGCCTGAAGTTAAATTTACCCCGCCGCCAGCACTTACGACACAAAATCAATGTTATACAACCAACAAAGCACGCCCCGTAACAAGACATTATTCTTCACGCATTGTATGCGCATTTGCTACCTCTGCAACTGTGCGGGCACACCGCGCGAGAGCCAGCGTGACAAAACTGGCGCACTTGTTAGAAGAGTCTACCAGTTTACAGGATGAAGCGGAACGTGCGGATGCATATCTTCTGCTAACTTCACAAGTAATGCAACCTTAGTCTCGGCACGCCACACCCGCTTCGCTTGGCACGTGATTCTATATATCACACTTTACGGATTATGATTATGTATCTGCTCAGTGGATTTGAGTTGGAATTGTATAGCGTCCACGAATATTACTACATATTGGCATTTGTATGAGTCTCCAGGCGGATGGCTGGTAATTCGCGCTGACTAGAGCAGGCGCCTTTTCTGGCCGAGCAGGAATTGCTCACTGGAACTACAAAAGAACAAAGGCTTCGAGCAAGAAAAAGACTAAATTAAACAAAACGGTCACAACCATATAGTTTAAAAGAGTCAGTTTATTATCAAGCGCTGCAGAATATGTGCGCGGATATTATGGCATTCGAATGGATGGGAAACTACAAATGCCAAATCCCGAATTTGACAACGAACGTACGAGGCGATCATCGGTCGTCTCCATTTCAAAAATTTGTTAGTTCCGCCGCCTGTACACCATCCGGAATTCCTGGAATTAACATCGGCTGCTCGTTTCATCCCGCAAACAACAGCCCATCGACAGCCCTGCGTTGTATACAACTGATATAAACACTTCTTACCAGGCGCGCGCCAGTTGCTCGAGAGCATTCAACCAGCTGATGGCAGTCAATCGATTGATACGGATTTCGAAAACTAATTTCGTCGTAAAGAAGTTATTAGGGTAGGATTACAAGAAAGAGTCTACTACACCGCCGGAATTTGACTTTTCGACACAAATCGACACTTTCCCATCATTATTATAAGTTGATCGGAAATCGTTAGCACACTTCAGTACACCCATTTTCTACTGGTGTGCTGACAATTGCGCTTGGAGATTTAAGCATTGTGAAACTTTTTCGCAGACTCATTGTAAATACGCCTCCTTGTCGCTCTTATCTCGTTTTGTTTTTGTTGGCGTTATCAGCGCATCTTTCTTTTTCCACCACACGCGGCAAAACCATGCGGCAATCGTGGAAGATACATTTAAAAGTAAAGTGAGGTCCAATCTATTCACAGGTATCTCAAAGTGTTCTTGTGTGATTTCTTTCTCTTTGCTTTTTGTAGACTGACGGCGACCTGGCTGGATTAAGTGCGGCACCAGCAGCTGGATTAATAGATTCTGCAACAAATGCCGAATTGATTGTGCTTGCATGTGCGTAGAGTTAGAGAATTAAATGTAATGTACCTCGGCCCATTGAGGAACGCCTTGTGGTGTGAATAAAAGCTGCCAGCCTGGAATGCCGATGTGGACGAGCAACATGCGGAAATAGGTTCTAAAATCGTCTGACAGGAAGTAAAATTCTTGTGGACCGGTTGTAACCCAGATTGTGGGAGAATACCGAGAATTCAAATAGACCAATAGCACCTAGAAACCAAATTATAATTAGGTGCTCCTTTGGAATACTATTTTTTACTTTGCATTTTTCATCCGAAGCCTTTGGTAGCTCAACAGTCTACTAGTTGCAGTACCCAAATCGTAATTCCGGAAACGTTCAAATACTTGTTTCTACACCTGCATCATTTCTGACTCTAGTCCCCACTTAGATTGAGTGGTGGATTCTTCTTCTCGAATTCCTGTTTAACTTCCTGTAGGCGACCAGTAACTTCATTGGCTGCATCTAAAATCTGTTGGTGATGAATAGTGCTGGTGAGTATAGGCATGTCAAATTATACTAACTGCCGAATCTAAACGTCCAGGTGAACAGGAATCCGTTGCAGGAATTGTAAAAGTTACGTAGATCTTCAGGTAGAAGAATGCTTTGTTTCTGTTCCCATGCACAGATTTCCGAATGCGAAGCTGGTAGCTTCCGCGATAAATGACGGGATATTATGCCGAGCTTTTTAAACTTATCTTAAATAAGAAATTAATCATATTGGATATCTTATTTGTAATATTTCTTACCTAACTGCTGAGGCAATCCAGCTAACACATTAATAAAGAATGAGTCTTCTGATACTTTATCTACTACAAAATCCATTTTGTTTAGATTCTCATGAATTCACCTAAAATACTTGATAAATCGATAAATTATGGTAACTATGACAACGCAGAGGGTAAGATACTAAAAGACAAGTAGGTAATTTGTACTTTTATCACTGCTCCTAAATTGATAATCAATTTAATATTTGTATTCGTATAGAATGAATTATAATTTAGTATTAAAATTTAGCTTAATTATAAAATTGATTTTGTCGTAAAGGCTGGCGGCGAAATGTATTGCTTTGCGGCGTCTATCAATATATCTTTGAGGACATTCTCGTTTATATTTTGTTCTTATATTTTAATAACACTATAGCCGCTCACGTACAATAGTTGTAGAGCGGACAGAGACTAAATACAGGGCGATATTTAGCTGAATTAGATAAAAAAATCCACGGCTTCATTAAGAGCAGTCATCATGTTGATATTGGAGAGAACTTTAAAACGTTCTGAAGCGAAGCTGAGAGACCGTAAGTCGCAAAAACCAGTAAATCCCTACTAATATTAAAAATGCGAAAGTCCTGATGTTTATTATACTTTCACGCAAAAACTACTTAACAGATCATCATGAAAATTTGTACACATTTAGAAAAGTCGCAAAAACCAGTAAATCCTTATTATACTTTCACGCAAAAACTACTTAACAGATCATCATGAAAATTTGTACACATATTCTTAGTGGTCCCCGAATGGTTATAGGCACCCTTTTTTTTTAATAAAATAAATTATTTTTTAAATAAAATAAAGAAATTGTTTAGCCAATAATACCTCTGCATCTGGTTACTTGACTTCTTTAACGCCATCACACCATCACACTGTATTATCACAGGTTCCCGGACTTTTAACCCCAAGACGATCGCTCACACGTCAACTGCTCACAGACAACTGCCCACAGTCATATCTGCGCACACGGACAGTTGCTCACATGGTTTTTGCTCACAGGGAATACTACAGTTACTTTTGCTCATATTGACAATTGCCCACAGTAGTACAGTCATTTGCGTTGTGAGTTGTGCTAGAAAAGTGGGATTGTTGAAAATTGGTATTCATATAGATTTCGAGGTACTTTACGAATTTAACTTTGCCACCTCGTATCTTGTTCGCTCGACTCCACCATCTTGGAAAAATGGTGTCAAAAAACAGTTTTGACCATACCTCCTTCCGACTCATTTTACGATAAACATATCTATATAATAAATTAAACTAGAGAAAATTTCCTATAATTTATGTATGTACCTTTTTCAACAATCCCGCACTATTTTCCAAGCAAAACTACCAAATGACTGGTCTACAGTGACTTTTGCTCACACAGACAATTGCTCACTTTTTAATTTTTTTTATTTATTTTAAACAATGAATATTAATTATGAAATAATTTATATACAAATATATAACAATTAAGAGGCCTCGATAGCACGCTAATAGTGTTTGATTTTTCAAATAAACTATTTGTTCATTCTATTTTAATTAATTAGTAATAAATATAACTCTTTGAACATCCCGTCACACTTACTTCACATATTTCCTTAACCGCCTAATTTTGTACAAATAAATAAAAACCTAGTTGTCTAATAGATCATTTATTAGTAATTTAATTATGAAATTATTAAAAATTATGTGTAGGTAGGTAGGTAGGTAGGTAATCCTGCAGACTTGCATTTCAAAATAAAGCCAAGTCTGTGCACTTCAAACACTACGCGAACATCCTGTATATGACCTTGGAAAAAAGACAGTTGCATTGTTGCGCCGCTCTCTAGCATCGACGAACGACGCGTCCTCTCAGTTTCGCTTCGTATGTAACATGCGAATCGCACAGAATTGCACCATTAGGCGTGGCACGTCGTCGTTTTGTGGATGTCTGTGGTTAATTTGCATCAATACTTGGCGACGAATAAAGAAACGGCTCATGTAAAAGTGAAGCATTCTCAATAAAATAATCCTTCAAGATAAAATTCGCCAAATATAAATTTACATAAACTAAACGCAGTTGTGCCTGTTAGGCAAAACATAACCAAAACGCGCAGCAACAGCAAACATTATAACAACACGTTTCAATACCAGTGAACCCGTAAAAAAAACCAAAAAAAAAACTAGAACTAAAATATGTATCACAAAACGATACATATATTAAATCCGCAAATGGAAATTAGTGACTACATTTTAATATAAAAATAAATCAAAAATTAAATGGGCCACCACCGCAAGCTGTTAAGTGAGATATTTCTGAAATAGTAGTTGTAGATTAATATTACTGTGAACTTCCAGTGACACTTACAACAATTCAATTCTTGACTCTGAGTGTATTACCCAGCGGTTACTCATCATGAAATAACTGCTGGCGGGCATGCATGTTTGAAACATGATGTTTCTCTGCGTCGTTTGCCAGCGACTTCGGGTGGGGCCGAAGATCGTTAATTCAGTCCCATTCAATCTCATTCGATCTCTTTTTCTTTGTCTGTAGACTCTCGTCTTGGCAGTTCAGCGTTGTCTGAATTGCTGACCTCGCGATCTGTCTTCTTCAACGATCCAATGGTTGAAGTTCCATATTCACGAGCAAGTATAATGGAATCAATATTTTTTGTATGCGTAGAATGACCGGCTAATAGAAGAAGTTGTTTTTGTTTGCTCTTCACTAATCGTGTATAGGCGATAAAATGTTTTAACCATTGAAGGAAAGGTTCCAGCTATCAATATTAGGTTTATGAGCGCAAATACGTTTCCGGGTGGTCCCTAAAGTAAATCGGAGTCAAAGAAAATTTAGTATTAAATGAATGTTCATCTGCAGATGGTTTAACGTGCTGTTTAAAGTGCACCAACCATTCAAGAAAGAGATTCTCATTAATCCAACTGTTGTCAGAGCATTTGCGCTGCTGACAGTCTTTCTAGCAGAGGAGTCAACCTTTATCACACGAGACGAGACTGACGAGATTATCAAAGGTATCGTCTGAAAACGATATAGGATTGAGACGATAATGAGAAAATTCGGTATCGTGTGAAGCTCTCTAAGTAGAACTCAGTTTTAGATCTTGCAGTTCAAAAAGTTTAGTCATTTAATTGCTAATTGCTTTTCGTGTAAAGTAAAAAATACATACATAGTTTAAAAATATTAATTTTTGATTGCATCACTTTTAATTGAAAATATATTTTACTGTTTCAAATTTTAACGTTAATGTATACTAGAAGTACAATAATCGAGTTGATTCGGTTTGAAAGTAAGCGGCGCACGTCTACAATTCCTAACATATCCAGGGGGTATACAATATCTTTTGTTTCAAGAAGTACAGAAAAACAAAATATGTTTCCTGATGTGTAAACAAAGACAAAATTTTCATAAAACTTTCAAAAAGTCAAAAAGGTCATGATATTCGGTTACTGACTTGTTCTTTTGAATATACAAAAGAAATATTTCACAGATATATTGGCATATATTGGACCTTTTCATTTTTCTAATAACAACTTAATAAAAAAATTAACGAGACCAAAAACGAGACTCGTGACTGTGGTCTCGGTATGGCTGAGAAATTGTTGAAACACGTATCGTCTCGTTCTCGTCTCGGGAAAGCGAGACGATGCGAGAAAAGTCTCGGTATCGTGTGAAGCCCTAACCTTTACCTAGCGAAAATACACATCGGTGGAATATAACTCCTGCAGCGCCCATAGCAATACAGCAAAGTGATGTTTTTCCTCTTGATGATCGATCCCCTTCTGTTGAAGTTGAAGCCAGAATTTTTCCAGGTTTGAACTGGTGAAAAATGCCCGTTTTGTCACAATATTATAAATATTCTTTGAAACAAATCAATGACTTTCCATCAGCTGACCAAGTGGCTCAGAGAACATGCTTATTTCGGTTTTATTAAAAGTTGTTATACTGTTTATACTGGTCTCTTCTGGTTTCTTAATAGAAATGTTATGCCTAGTCATAAAATGTATGCAACCAATAGGCAAGATAACTAATTTTGAAAAAAACTACTCCACGATATTTTAGGCATTTAAAATAGTCGAAATAAATTTCTTATTTCTGAAAATTACAAGTTTTGATGGAGAATTTGACATTTTTAAATAATGCAATTTAAACTTAGCGCCAAAACACTAGAATAGTAATGGCGTCTGTGTGTGACGTCACAGCTTTCGTTAACACTTGACACTTGGCATGTTAATCAGTTTATTTTTCTATAATATTTAATTATTTTGAGCTATAATGATGAATTCTAACGTGTATCGATGGTGTGCGGTTCCTCAAATGTAATAATACCTCGATAGACTCCGAATAAGTTGTTCATTAATGTTCCAATAACTAAAAGTGAGAAATACATGGTTAAATCTTGCAAGGCGTGCGAGACCCAGTTAGCTCATATATCGCCAAATTCAGTACTTTATTTCTTGTAAGATAGTTTCTTGGTTCCTTTATCTCTATTTTAGCAATAGTGTCGTTAGACAGTACTATTTTTTCTAACAATGTCTCGCTGCATGATTTCTCCTTATATATTTCAGTACAAGCTGGTGCATTGATAAACTTTGGAATACTAGTACAAAATATAACTAGATTTCGATATTTTAATATCTACAATTATCAAGATTTCTTTTCCTTCCTATATGTCCAAAAACTTATCGAGAATACGTAACCATTTGATAGTAGGCTAGGTGCACCTTTTGACAAATCCCCTTTCGCTGTCATATACTTGAGGCTAGTTCCAACCTGGGACAGTTTGGATCTCTTCCAATAACATGCTACAAAGCGGTACAGTGTGATGGCTCTTCACTCCTCCGGTGGGATCACATGAGGAATACTATGGAGTGCCATTACACCCTCCTTAGAAGCGACGCAAATCATGATACTGTATTGCATTGGCCAAATTAAATCTTTCTTGTTCTATTGAGACTGTACCACTTTGCATGCAATTTGTGTTCTAGTACCTTACTCCTTCTTTACACTGTACAATCTTTTCCCATCACGCTTAAGTTGTACATAGCTGATAGCATCACCATAAGATGGTCGTGAAGATTCAACAAAATGCAAAAAATAGTAATTTTTGTGACTTTTAGGTATGGGTAGTATTAATAGTGTACTTTCAAAATTAGTTCATTGCCATTGACATTGTATCTTTTAAAATGATCAAATATAAGGCCACTTACATGGAAGTTTTCTACATTTCGAAATTCAGTCGAACAAAAAGTCATTGTTTGATGTAAAACTCTCCCAACATCAACAAGTCTATTCTAGTAAATTACGTAACTGAACGAAGTATACTT
>NW_027045488.1:12881-51012 GCF_025399875.1 Dalotia coriaria
TAAGCTACGTATTGCTCTTACATTATTATGCGTTAAAATCAAAATTAATGTAATACTCACTGCAAAGGTGCAGGAGATATTTCTGGAAATAGTAGTTGTAGATTATCAATATTAATGTGAACTTCCAGTGTAACGTACAACTATTCAATTTGACTTGGAGCAGCTACCTAAAGTATAAATTACCAAGGTGAAATAACGTTATGGACATGCATGTTTCTACAAAACAGTTTCTCTCATTACCGCTAAAGCGCGACTTCTGGTGGGCTGAAGATCGAATTCAGTCCCATTCAAACTTCTATCTGCTCTTTTTTCTTTGTCTGTAGACTCGTTCCTTGGTAAAGTTCAGCTAGTTATTACCCGGAATTATTGACCTCAAGGATCTGTCTTTTCTTCAACGATCCAATGGCCTAAGGCCCACGAGCAAGTATAATGGAATCAATATTTTTTGTATGCGTAGAATGACTGGCTAATAGAAGAAGTTGTTTTTGTTTTGCTCTTCACTAATCGTGTATAGCGATGCAAAATGTTTTAACCATTGAAGGAAAGGTTCTGAAGTTACCGTATGCTCTATAGAGTATGCAAATACGTTTCCAAGTGGTCCCTGGGGGCAATCGGTCAAAGAAAATTTAGTGCATTAAATGAATGCCCTACCGCAGATGGTTTAACGCCGTTTGTGCGCACCAATCATTCAAGAAAAGAGATTCTCATTAATCCAACTGTTGTCAGAGTATTTTGCCGCCGGACTCCACCCTTCTAGCAGAGAGGAGTCAACCTTTACTTCTACAATGGCATTTACTGGACGAGCTCACGTGCTAAGGTATCGTCAAAAGCGATACGTGACTGAGACGACATACGAGAAATCTCGTATCGTGTGCGTGAAGCTCTAAGTAGAACTCAGTTTTAGATCTTTGCAGTTCAAAAAGCTAGTCATTTAATTATAATTGCTTTTCGTGTAAAGTAAAATACATACATAGTTTAAAATATTAATTTGATTGCATCAGCTTAATTGAAAATATATTTTTAATGTTTCAAATTTTTAAACGTTAATGTATACTAGGGTACAATAATCGAGTTGATTCGTAGTTGAAAGTAAGCGGCAGTATCGTCTACAATTCTAACATATCCGTATGCAACATTTTGTTTCAAGAAGTACAGAAAAAAATACTAAAAAATATGTTTCCTGATAAAACAAAAGACAAAATTCTACATGTAAACTTCAAAAAGCCAAAAAAAAAGGTCATGATATCTGGTTACTGGACTTGTTCTTTTGAATATACAAAAGAAAATACTTACAGAGGTATTAAGTATTATATTGACGTTTTCTCATTTCTAATAAATAACTTAATAAAAATTAACGAGACTTTGACTGTGGTCCTTTCGGTATGGCTGAGAAATTGTTGAAACACGTGGTATCGTTCAAGTTCGTCTCGGAAAAGCGAGACACGAAAAAGTCCTCGCACGTAAAGCCCTAACCTTTTACCGGTAGCTTTTAAAATACATATTACTCTGGGAATTATAATTCCTGAAAGCGCCTGTTACGCACACAGCAAAGTGATGTTTTCCCTCTTCGATGACTCTTCATCCCCTTCTCTGCCAGTTGAAGCTAAATTTTTCCATAGTGGTGCCAACTCAGGAAATGCCCGTTTTATGTCACAAATATTAAGTGTAAAATGTTCTCGGGAACAATCTATGACTTTCCATCAGCCAATTCATGGCTCCTTCAGAGGAATATGTCATTTCCTGGTTTCATTTATTAAAAGCTGTTATACTGTTTAAGTACTGCCCTCTCTAGTTTCTAATAGAAATGTTATGCCTAGTCAGTAAAATGTATGCAACCAATAGGCAAATATATAACTAATTTTGAAAACTACTCCTACGATATTTTAGGTATTTAAAAATAGTCAGCCCAAATTCTTACTTTGCTCATATATTTTTGATGGAAAATTTGGATATTTTAAATAATGCAATTTAAACTTAAAGCCAAAATACTGTAGGGACAGTAATGGCGTCTGCAAGTGACGCCACGCTTTCAAACACTTGACACTTGGGTATGTTAATCGCTTATTTTTCTATATTCCTTAATTATTTTGAGCTACAATGATGAATTCTAACGTAAAATGATGCACCTCAAATGTAATAATACCCTCGATAGCACTGGTTTGCCGTTCGCTTTCAATGTTCCAATAACTAAAAGTGAGAAAAAATGTATGGCTAAATCTTGCAAGGCGAGACCATGTGCCATTATATCGCACCCTGTGTACTCTTTTATTTTTAAAGCCATTGTGCCCTCTCTGGCCCTACCCCTACCTTTAGGCAAATAGAAAATGTTAGACAGTACTATTTTTCTAAATAATGTCCTCGCATGATTTCTCCTTATATTTCAGTGTATGTTGGTGCATTGATAAACTTTAAATATTTCAGTGTAAACATAACTAGATTGATATATTTTAATATCTCTACAATTATCAAGATTTCTTTTCCTTCCTATGTCCAAAAAAACTCATCGAGAAATACAACTATTTGATGGTAGGCTAGGGTGCACCTTTGACAACTCTCTTTCTGCTGTCATATAATTTCAGTTGGGGTTCCAACCTGCATAGCTTCTACCTTCCAATAACATGCTACAGTGGTGCAGATGGCTCTTTCACCTCCAGGGATCACATGAGGAATACTTCAAGCGGAGTGCTTTACACCTCCCTTTTGTAGCTGACGCACCAGTGATACTGTACAGACACAAATAACTTCTTGTTCTATTGAGACTGCGTACAACTTTGTATTGTACTCCCATGTTCTGGGCAATTTTACCCTTCACTGTACAATCTTTCCATCACGCTTAAGTTGTTCATAGTTGATAGCATCATCACCATAAGATGGTCGTGAAGATCTGAAATAAAATAAAAAAAAAATTCTTTTCCCCTATACTTTGAGGTAAGCTGGCAAATGTACTAATGTATTTTGTGTAAATTAGAGTTCACAAGACATTGTATCTTAAATGATCAAATATATAATACTTCTACATGGAAGTTTTCGTATATTTCTGAAATTCAAATGAACAAAAAGTCATTGTTTGATGTAAAATCCCTCCCAACATCAATAAGTCTATTCTTGGTAAATTTAATATTTGCCTCTTGATGAATCCTTGTTCCACCTGGATGTTATTCTTTTAATACTTTTGGTATACAAAACTGATTTTTATAATTCGGAAATGGAAGATTGGCGTGCTGTAAATAAAATGTCGAAAAGCGCAAAAACAAGTCCATACATGTGTTCGGAAATCGATTTATTTACTTTCAATGATAAATGATGTTTATAAAACCGTGACGTCACACGCTTCTGATTGGCGCGTTTCACCTAATATGGCGGGATTGACTTCATTTTGTAAATCTTTATTTTACTAATCGCACTTTTAATCTAAAGGGAAGTTATTTTTTAGAATCTCAATACCGTGTGTATATTTTTAATACAAATCTTCTTTCGGGTGACTTTGCTACCGTCATCATGTCATTCTGCTCAGCCATTTTGTTGGCATCAGATGTACCCTGTAAGCTAACCCTTTGACGGAAATTGCGTAGTTCTGTTTTTTTGCAATTTCCTATTGAATAGAATATGGCGTGTTGAATATGCCATGTCAAACATGTAAAAGAATATTTTTCTGTGGGTCTTTCTACAAAGTACTCAATAGATTAAAAAAGTAGTTAACATTTGATTCAAGCTGATCAATACTAATCATGCCTTTGTTATAATTCCATTAGTTAAAACGTTGTTTTCGCCAAGTATAAATTATTTCAAGTTTCTAGATAAATTTTAGTGTAGATAAAAAAGTAACTTACTTATTATAAAAAAGCTGTAAAGCTGGGTGGGATAAGAAACCAAAAAATTTAGGCTGTATGGTAAGTATTTTAATGCCATTACTTAGAATTAGAATTTTCTCACTGTAGCTTCTAGTGGCAATTTCTGGTTTCTGGCTGTTTGTGCCACTCAATTCGTTTTACTAGTTGTGTTTTATAAAATCCATTGCGCCAGCAAACGTGTCAAGCAATTTCTTCTATTTATTTTGGTTTCCTAGGTTCAAAAGGTTGTCGCTTCAGCGCAAGTGTAGGATTGGCCCTCTTGACTTTGTTTCTGCTCCAGTAGGTCCTGGCTGCCTTTCTCCTTTGCCTCTAACATTTTACGCATTTTGGGTTGTCTGACGTTTGCCCGCACTCCGCGTTTGGTGGTTCAATCTTACATTTAAGGTATCTAGGATCCAGCTATCGGTAACTAACATGCCCGCACGTTAAACCGGAATACATGCCGGTGGTCGGGGCTTTCCGCTTTGGCTCTTACTTTAACCTTGCAGGTGATTTATATGCCGTGGGTGCTATATATGTCCAGGACCTTTTGGTTTTTTGTCGCGCTTCTATTGTTATCATCGGTGAAGTTCGCCCTGCTTTTTGCTGTCATCCGTGCTTACTTTGCGATCGGAAGCCTCGTAGTCGGAGATCTCTTCAATGGATTCGATCGACATCTTTGTTGACACATTCTTGACCACGAAACGCAGCTCTTTTTCCTCATCCAGCTGCCAGTTTACGTATTTTATTTTTGCCGCTGTGCAAACCCGTATCAATTTTCGGTATTCGTCCGGGGTATTTGTGTATACTTCGAATCCTTGTCGGGCTTCCCGGATTGGTTTCTGCATTGCGATCTGGTTTTCTGTCCCTAAGTTTGCGATAAAAAGCGGATCATAGTCCTTGTCAAATAGTATCATCGGTGGAAACTTCTGCTGGCTAGCAGGTTTAACCAAGGTAGACGTTGTTGCTACTTGTCTGGATACGACAACCTTGCTCTGCCGTCCTGGGAGTATTAAGTATAACGTCTTAGTTAATTTTTCTTTTCAACAAATACTGCTGAACAACCAGGTCCCGTGTATGTAAATAAATTTATTCTTTCTAATATCAAAATCGCAAATTATAAGTAGTATGCTACTGAATATGTCATGTTTATGTGTTTTTTGGTGTAAATGAACTACTTCTGGTTGTAAGTACATGAACTAGCTAGGAATCAGAAGTGACTCAAAAATCTGCAAATAATAATGAAAAGGTATTCTTAGTCTTCTCTGAAAATCACATAAGTAAAAGTTTCCACTATTGTGTGAATTGTTTATTTGACTACTTCTACTAATCGTGATCAGTGTTTAATTATACATAGTAAAATTTATTATTATTTAAAAGCAGTAATAAATTTATATGAAGTTCTTTTGTTTTTGAATGTAAAGTGGTCCCTCTGTCATATGCGTCTTAGACTCACATTATTTAAATATAATCCATATTGGTTACATTAGTGCTCAAGCATTATTAGCCTTTCTAAAGAATGAATGTCACTGATACTGCATGCTGAGAGAAACGTTTTCGCTAATTATGTCGATATGTGCTGCTGGTAAATCTTTTGAGGATTATTGCAATGTTCTTTCAACAGGGTACATAGCGGCGGTGATGCACCACCCAATGCTGTCAATGTTGTTGAGAGGGATGTTAACGCAGGCTTCTTCAGCTCAATGTTCTTTGGTAGAGGAATGTAGCTACCACCCTGAATTCAGCAGTAGATATTTATTAATGTTTGGCTGTGATAAGTATTTTTAGATAAAGCAAACAGTTAGCCCGCTTAAGTCCTTCCTTTCTGAAACTCTCACTTTTTTTAATAGCTCGCTTAAATAATTCTTCTGCCACAATTGATTTAAATCTGATGTTTCTTAATATAATTTTAAACTCTCGCATTAAACGTGATTTAAGTCGATAATGCTTTGCACAGTAAATTAGTCATCTTCTTATTGTTGTTTTTGACATACTTTCTGCAAAGTAATTCCATGTTCACTTTGATGCAGCAAGCTTTTTTACATTTTGGAATAATAATGATTTACTGTTTTTACATGAGTTTAAGATGGTACAAGCAGCATGTTGAGAAAATATTGCTGTATTGGCCATTAAAATATTAGCAAGTAAATGCGTTTTAATTGAAATCTTAGATTTTGTTAACGTTTTTCTAAACGGATTTCAACACAAAATGAAGTAAATTCCTTCAATGAATTGAACTTGAGACTCTAACACCGTTCCGTAGTGAGACCCATATGATGCTAAATACCAAATTACACAAGGATTTAGTAAATAAAATATACATCTGTAAAATTTAAAATTGAACATGTGTTTATTGTCTTGAATATAATTATATATCATTTTTATATTATGCTTTCTTATACATTACAATGACATATGGAATTCCAAGCTTATTATGAAAAAACAAGTAGTATAAGTAGAAATTAACGTTTTCTCAAACTTAACACAGTTTACTACAAATTTGTATAATAATAATATAAATATATTTTTAAAAAATCAATTTTTTGTGCTCTTTTTACAACAACTTTTTATACAATTTTTCGTTTCATACAATTCAAATATGTTTCGTAAATCGTCATATTTAATATATCCGCATTTGTAGGATATGCCATGATGATTGTTTTCAGTCCAACGAATTGTTTGCTTAATTCTTCCATCCAAAGAGTGATAATTTTCTTTGAGTAGAATTAAGTAGTTGAAGTGATTCCAATTACAGGTAAATTCTCGTAAACGATATTTCTTTTGGTGTGAATGTGATGGTATGTTGAAACTCCAGCATATCAATGTATAAACACGTTGCGTTTATTGACATACACGGGGTACACTGTGGGATACACTGACATCCTGGCCACATAAATTAATTTTACGAACAATACCTGCTAATGGTGTACTAGTGTTGTACAATTTGGGCTTCGGTTAAAATCCAGCTATAAAAGTTAACCTTGTTAATTAGCTGACCGCCAGTTAACTGGTTAATCAAAATTAACCGGTTAAACTGGATTAACAAAATCCAGTTAAAAGTAAATAGTAAGCTTACTTCAATTTCATAATATGTTAATTTAACTTTGTATTTTAATTTACTTTAATTTACATTTTATAATATATCGGTGTTTTAATTACTAATTCTAAGATAATTATTAAATTAAGAGCTATTTTAACTTCTAGCGATGAATGAATCCTCCTCGAAAAATATTGCGTATTATTACGTAATATATTGATGGTATAGCTGCTGCATATCTGATTGAGCTTCCTCGTGCCGCTTCTCACAAGTATGGGCTCGCTTGATCGTTCAATTATACTACGCGTCTCGTTTTTCGATGATTATTGAAATTGATTACATGTAGATGTTCAGAGCTAAGTGGGTAAAGACATTGTCACAAGCTCTATATACTGATAATTTAACCCAAGCAATGAAATGGCAAAGGTATCACTAGATTCTATGATCGGTCGGTTATAAAACTTTGCACACACTTTGGATTCACTGGACCAACCTGCAGTCCTTCGAATAGTATCCACATCCACACCCCTGCTATGCGCTTTTGGATACTGCCGCATGTTTTGCGCTGTATGCCGGTGAGAAAAACCTTTAGTGTCTACTCCTGTTTATTAAGCAAGCCTTTATCCAATGGCAACCGTCTGTAGTAGCCGTCTGTGAGGTTTGATTAGTCGTGATAAACAGTTTATCTGGATTCTCTCATTTCTCTTAGCGCGATCCAGGTAATAGAGTATGATTGAGTTGGCAAAATCTTTCTCTTTTCGGAAAATGGAATCGAAAAGTAAACGGCCGGATTAACCCTGGATCCGATGTTTTTATCAACCGGGTATTTTAATTCTTATTCCCTTCCGTTGATTCTATGTAATATTTTCTTGTCTTATTTAGTGCTAACGTCTAGACCGGTGGCAAGTGCCGTAATGAGTTTTAAGAGCGCTGTAATTTGGGATATGTCTTTTAGCCTCCAACCGACAAGACTGCAACTTTTTCAATGTAATTGAGAATCCAGTGTTCAAAGTTCCAGGTCTCTGAGTATTTTAGTCCAGAAGGTCCTTACTCTTTGTACGTTCCTCGGACAAATTTCGACACCAGAGGACTGCAATCTGAGAGACCGTTCTTTGTTATGTAGTAGCCGGCAGCCTCGTTGAGCTAATCGTCCGTATTTCGTAACCTTCTGGCCATTGAAAAGTGATGTAAAAACGATTACTTCAGTACCTCTCTGGCTCGAACGTATAAAACCGTTTCTAAGTAAAGAAAAATGTGTGCGCAATTGTCCGTGCGTATAACTCGTCCGTGAGCAATTGTAAAATGTGAGGAAAAACCATGTAGAGCAAACTCATCCAAAAAGTAAAGCAGGCCCAGTGGGCAGTTGTCCTGCAGCAGCCGTCGTGTGAGTCCCTTATCTACTTTATAGTTTGTAGCTAAATGTACCTTTACGAAGGTAGGGGAATATTTGATCAGCTTCATTTGTTTCCAGTCTTCTTGATTTATCTGCCTTCCAAAAACTCTTGCAGCAACGGTTTTAAAATCAGTATGCAGCTTTCGTTCACTGTATACCCTATTAGCCCCAGTATATAACTATTTTAACTTTGAGCGCGAACCAGAACGTGAGGACGGCTTCCATGCAAGTCACGCCTAACAGCCACTCATATTTCATTACTTATTAATTTTTGTATTAATTGTATCTGAATCACAATTGGTGTATTCATCTGCACATTTTGGCACCAAAGTCGCAATTGACTTCTAATACAAACTTCAAGTTTGAATCACAATAAAAGCGGTTTACGTCCAGTGACTGACATGATGTGAAATTAACGTTAGATTGGATTATAATTATTTATTGTGTGCAGTTCGTGTAGAAAAGAAACTTCCAAATTAAAGGAAACAACACTACTAGTGATGATTTTTTGCAATGCTTCAGTTCAGCAGGTTTGAAGATGCCTTAGATTATTAAGTACAGGTTTCCCGGAGATTAATATTGGATATATATTTTATTTCCTTATTGGAATACAATCAAATAATTTCTTTTTAAATTGTCCTGGCCTTCGGAAAACGACTACGATCATAAAGCGCTTCTGAACCAATCACATTACCATTCAATGAGATGTCTGATGATAATAATTAAAATTTTTTACCGTGGTGTGCGGGTGTCGCCGCTGGGTAGCGGTGGTGTTACGTTAGCGGCGGTGGATTCCAAATGCCTACTTTACTGAGAACACAATCTGTACTCGGTGCCCTGGCCAACAATAGTAAACGATTTAAAGTTAATACATTTTATTTCACTTTGTTAAAAAGAAGAAAATGCTAATTTTACAAAATTAGAATAACATGTTTTATAGCCTGCATGCCTCTCTATCTCCTGTTGCATTAGAGATAAGCGAACACGTACCATGCTCTCATTCAATGACAAGTTGCCTTTTGCTAAAGTATGAGATGCAGTGTGAAAAATTCCAAGTAACTTTTCTGCCATTATTATGTTTTGATAATTGGTAACTATTCGCGAATCTATATTTCGTGTGTTGAGCTGTTGGAAATCGTATAGTATAAGTGAAATGGATCCAGCTCCTTTGATCGAAATTCGAATATTTTCTCTCTCTCATCTTTTTTCAAGTAAGTTTTCTGATAGTTTCTTTTGTGTGTTGGCCATAAAACCTCTTCATTTCTTCGTCGTCTTCAAAAACTCTTGATTGCTGTTGATGAGACATGTTGCACTTTTGGTGTCGTAATTTAAACTAACTTTATTTATGCTGCAAGTCTGGTTTATATACCATTTTTTCCGCCAATTGAATGCATCGTTCGAAACCACAAAGATGCACATTTAAGTTAAAACGATTCCTGTCACTGGGAGGATATGCATTCCATAATTAACCCTGCAGTTCTCATCAATCGTATTCGTCATATCAGTGGGTACCAAAACCACAAATATGCACATTTAAACTAGTTTTCTCACGATTCCCGTCAGCGGAGTGTATTCCATAATTGAATCATATATGTAGTATTAAACAATATGCACATGTATTTTCTGGAAATTTATTATGTGCCTCGATCTCTATTTTTAAATTAACAGTTGATATTTTATGCTTTCGTTTTGTTGAGACACATCAAATACGAATAGTGGATTTTCTTTAAATTTATTATAACTCAAAAATGGTCTAATATCTCTTTCATTGCTGTTATAGTAGCTTTTTTGAAATTTGCAATACATAAGATACGCTATTGCAATATTCCCAGTTGCAAATTTAATATTCATGCTATCATAGGGATAGACTTGTGAATTTAAATGAATGCGTATATTGCGAATGTCACAGTCAACAAACTTCGTGACATCACTCACTTTATTATTGCGAACTTTGTTATCTTGAAAGCAAACAATAACATAACGAGGTTTTTCTAGATTGGTAGAAGTTTTTACTGCCCACATATCATGATTTGTTGTTCTCAGAGATGGAAGTTCATGCAGTTCCCATTTCCTGAATGGTATTGTTATTGGTTGGTCTTTACTTAAATTGTTGAATAATTTTATTTTCACCGAATAATTTTATTTTCACCTCATCATTTAATTCAATGTGAGGCATGCGCCAAGTTACTTTATTAATGCTGATTTTTATATTTTCTCCAGTTGGGTGTGTAACCTTTTTCAAAAGCAGCCTTTTGCCGACTAATTTTAACTGAGTCGCCTCGTGTATATTTAGCAAAACCTGCAATTTTTGGGTAAGTGTAAACTCTTTGCAATAATTGCTTTTCAGTTTTATTTCCTTTTTCTTCAGTTGGTTTCATATTAATTGTTGTACTCGTACACTCTCGGTACGATTCAGAGACGAAGTTAGCTAAGTTGCCTGAAATACCCTTGCTTTGCAAGGCCCGCTCTATGGCGGAATGTTCGACTGTGTCGAAGGCGCGTCTTAAATCTAGCGAGAGGATGGTGTAAGGGCGGCACGCTGTGCGCCTAGCTCTAATGATAGAGTCTAGTAGCGCGTTGTTGTACATGACGTCATCGTCTGTGGTGATGCCTTTTTGTGCGCGATGTATGGGCTGCGTGTTGCAATCGTTTTCAACAGTATTTGATAGTGATTTTTATTGATTTTGTTGATCTGTCATGCGTTTTTGGGGATCAATGTGGTTCTACATAATTTCCAGAGCGCTTGGAATGTAGCACCAGTAATACATCAGGTTGTAACACAACTGGCGTTTTACCGGCATCCCAAGTGGTCAACTTGCGGCGGAGTGATCAAATCAGGACCGCGAGCACGTGATTTGACCTTCGCTAAGGCGTTCAATTTCAAAATTTTGTATTGGGGCGTTGAGTTCAAAGAGATGTTCTCACTTACACTGGTGCAATTTACCTTGCTGTGTCTACACGGGGCACCGTTAAGGGCATTCAAACCAAAAGGGAGAATGCATCTACGGAAATTAAGCCGTCGCTGACCAGGGACTGTCATCCAGGATGCACCCTAGCAAGTCTTGTCGGTCGTGGTGTACAAGGACTGAGATCATTTGTACAGGTGAGCTCTGGATCTTCGCTTCTCGACACGTTTGGAAGGAGCAGCATAAGAATTAGTTGCTGACCCCCCGACCGGGGCGTCGGTGTTCGACACGGTCGCCTGATGTGGAGAAATTATTTCCGCCACCATCCGGTCGGTTGCACTGATCGCGTCATCACGCGAGCAGAACAGAATATCTAGTAGCTCTCGTTCATGCGAAACCACGAGGACTTCGATGATCCTGCCTCGCAAGAGGTCGGCAATCCTGTAATTACCGGTAACATTTAAAAATGATTTTACAGAAACAATACAATAAATTATGAATTAATTGCTTCTCTGGCGCTTAAATACCTTACAAATTCTATTTTCATTGGATTTTGAAATTTTTTTAACATATAAACAACCATTTTTGTCTGGTATAATGCTATGTAATTATTGAGTTCCTGCAATTGGTTTCGTTTTTGCAAATCGGTTATTTAAATCATTCAGTGATGTATGATAATCAATTTCTGGTGAAAATTTGCATATTTTATTTTGTAAGTTATTCGGACCATAAGACCATTCAAAAAGTTCGATAGGTAACGATGCCACCAATTCAATCACACGGACCTTTACCATGCGCAGTTGCGAAAAAATTCCATTCCGCAGGAATATTAAAATCATCTTCATGATAATACCAATTTATAAAATTTTTTAAAGTTTTTGAACTATCGAGGAGCCCCATCAGAAAAATAGTAAAATATGTTGAAGCGTTTAGGAAGACTTTTCACATAGTAGTCAGTTATTAATTTAATGAAAACATGAACAGCAACGGCATCATGATTTTTACAGTCTGAAATTATTACTAAACTTTTGTGTTCAAGTTTGTCATTTGCTTTATAATAAATAACCACCGGAAAAGCTGTTGCCTGGCTATTATTCCAGTGAAAACTAGATGCTGAATTTTGTTCCACAATCGCATCATTTTCTGCAAAATCACAAATAATTTCAAATTCACTTGGTGTTAGTGTTTCTTTCAATGTTTTCAAAAACTTGGATTGTTCTTTAGCAATGAATGAGTGAGGTAAGAGAACTTTTAAATCGCTACAAAACTTTTCAACAAATTCTTCTATAGGTTTTATAAAAGTTTCTAAACCTACTTCTCGGAGTCGATATCCAATATTTATACGTAATATTCTCAATTTCCTGATTCTCAAAACATGTCAGTAAAAAGACTCTCACATATTATAATACCTAAGCAATCACTATATTGTTTTATGGACTTTTCTGCATTTTTCGTTTAAGATTGAATGTTTGCAGATAAAATAAAACTAATTTGGTAAACACGCACTTACTAGTATTAATTAATTTGATACTTACCAAGCGTTATTAACTTAAAATTTTGATGGTTCGAACATTCACAGATTGTGTGTGCTCCACTTGCTCCTGCTAACACGCAATGTTTTGGTCGTAATAATGCGAATTTAGAAATATCACGATTAATATCAGGGAAACACTGCTATAATTCTTTTATATTAGACAATACAAGTCTTTTCTGAACGTGTTCTCGTTCACCACCATTATTTCGAATTGAAATATAGTCTCATTCCAGGCATCAAGGCGCTATTTTCATTGTAAACATTTTGTACTTTTAACATCACTTGATGATTGATTGTCCCCCCTATAAAAAATGTTAAGTAATTGTGTCTTCGGCTGAATCAGAAAAATCAATTTTACGCTATACCTACTTAATTTTGATTCAAGTTTGCTACCCTCGACAAATGTCTTGATGTATTCATAGTTTCACAAATATGTCTTTCACTCTATTTTTCAGGTAATAATGTTAAAATTTGAATTTTTAAAGACTTTCCCGTCTCTTTATCATTAAATTTATCTTGCTGCATCTTAATCTTTCGATCTTTCCCAGGTTGCAGGAAGTAAAATTGTATTGGAGCTGTCCGATATTTGCTTTATTTTGTTCCGTAAAAATTGATAATCACTCAATTTTTTTGTTGGCATTGATGACTGATTTAACAATTGAAAAGCATGGTTGATAACTGGTATTTGATTATCAGTGAATCTTTGTGAATCTTTGGGAAATGTAATTAAGTAACATATGAGTAAACTAAAAAAATAACTTACGAAATGATAAGGATAACGGGTGCTCCGTGACAGTTGTGTTACTATCACATCAGTTTGATCATTGTTCTCACTGTCACTACAATTATTTTCATCGTCACTCATTATAATTAAGATCGTCACTGGTAGTTGTTTGTTCCTTTACTAATTCGTAAGTTTTTTTCTACACGAACTGCACAATAAATAATTATCACCCAATTCAAACTTAATTTCATCATGTCAGTCGCTCGACGTTAACCTTTTTTTAATGTGATTCAATCTTAAACGGATTACAGCATCGATCGAATTGTTTTTATGTGCCATTATGATATGATTTATGATTTTATGATTTATTAAGCTTGTTACTCTTACAAGAGTTTAAGAGCGAATGTATCAAAGACGGAAGGGAATGAAGGTCTTGGGAATATTCCTGCTAACCTCGCCAGAATGATGCAACTGCAGGCTAAAAGTAGATATGATGAACATATAGTTAATGAGAAGATTGCTGCTGCTCTACTTCGATCAATTTGTCAATTGTTGGTTTCAAAGTAGACAAGCTAAGGCGGTGAAAAAACAAGAGCGGTGAAAGAACCGAAAGCCGATTTCTAAATTTATTTTTAATTACCGTCATAGATGAAAATTCCGATTCACATAAATATGCAGTTGAGAAGCGGACTAACATTTTCATTACTTTCTCGTATTGAGATTCATTTTTAATTTGATCCAAATTTTATTTATGGATATTGTTGAAAACTAGCTTTTAACATAATATCTGCACTAATCTCAAGAAGGGATTCATATTCTCTGTCACTTAAATTTAACGACTGTCATATAAATAAAATCAATATATGTAACGTAACAAATTAATATGGCTTTTTTAGTAATATTACATGATTCATCAATTTGTATTGCAAAAAGTGTTGATTTCTTTATCTTTTGAATTAACTGATATTCCAAACTTTCTGATAATTTTTCAGTTTCTTCCTATAGTATCATTTGATAAGGGAATCGATTTAATTTTATCAACAGCAGACTGTTCAAACATCTCTAAACTAACGTCTACTAAAACAGGTTTTTTTTAATTTTACCCCAGTGGTAAATGATTTTTTGGTTTTAGCAATTCCAAGGGCAACTAAATAGGAGCATTTTAGTACTGAGTGACTTGTTCGAAATAAAAGCTTTGACAGTCCCTAGATATTCCGGGAAGTAGCCATTTGGAAGGCGTTCAAGTTTTTCGATTTGAAGGGTTTGGCTCGTCAAGTTGATCCACGTTAGGCTCGTCAAATTCGTCCACGATTAGGCTCGTCAAATTCGTCCACACGATTAGGCTCGTCAAATTCGTCCACACGATTAGGCTCGTCAAATTCGTCCACACGATTAGGCTCGTCAAATTCGTCCACACGATTAGGCTCGTCAAATTCGTCCACACGATTAGGCTCGTCAAATTCGTCCACACGATTAGGCTCGTCAAATTCGTCCACACGATTAGGCTCGTCAAATTCGTCCATTTTTACGATTGGAAACGTCAAATTCGTCCACACGATTAGGCTCGTCAAATTCAAAATTACACACGATTAGGCTCGTCAAATTCGTCCACACGATTAGGCTCGTCAAATTCGTCCACACGATTAGGCTCGTCAAATTCGTCCACACGATTAGGCTCGTCAAATTCGTCCACACGATTAGGCTCGTCAAATTCGTCCACACGATTAGGCTCGTCAAATTCGTCACACGATTGGGCTCGTCCGGAATTCGTCCACACGATTAGGCTCGTCAAATTCGTCCACACGATTGAAGCTCGTCAAATTCGTCCACGATTGGGCTCGTCAGATTCGTCCACACGATTAGGCTCGTCAAATTCGTCCACACGATTAGGCTCGTCAAATTCGTCCACACGATTAGGCTCGTCAAATTCGTCCACAGGCTCGTCAAATTCGTCCACAGGCTCGTATTGTAAATCAAAAGATTTCTTTAATCGAGGAACTTTCCTCATGTTTACGTTTGCGTTTCGTCCTCTTATTTGACGAATACCCGTGACTTTATTTCCTTCAATTCCAGTGACGTTTGTTTTTCAATCACTGAGTCAGCTTTTTGAATCTTTTGTTTAGAAATGAATCATTCAGGCTCATTAAGTTCAGGTGTATTTTTCTTTATTTTATTTCGTTTCTCTAATATGTTTGACTCTTTGTTCAACTGTTTGGGGTTCAGTTCTTGGTAGAAAGGCATTAACTCATTTTTACGTTTTTGATTGTAAAGTTCCTAAACCGTTTTTTCTAAATCTAATTCGTGGACATTGAGATTATCGAATGGACCATACAACAAAGTAAATGGTGTATAATGTGTTGATGAGTGTTTGATGAGAGGTTGTTTTGGTCTTCTTTAGTAGTCAAAATGTTGATATAATCTTGAGTCAACTGAACTGCTCTTTCAGCTATATTATTAACAACTTGCAGATTATTCACAATATTCAACTTAAGTATAAATGTATTTTCACTACGCTCTCAGTGACTTAGTCTATTTGCACTGGATTTGATTAAAGAATCTACAATTCGGCGAGGGCATCGTCAGGACTATTTTATGCTATATGGAAAGTGGTATATTTGGATTAAAAAAGCCAATGCAGCTGTTTAAAAAATTCAAGTCTTGATACGGAGCTGATGCTGCAAGAGGGGTAGTACCCAAAATGGCATCTTAACAAAGACTATGAATAAACAAATATATAAAAACTTTTCTTATATTGAAAGATCTACCTCATAAATGTCCCGAAAAATGTATATTTTCAGCGAATAAATCTTTTTTGACATAACCTTATCAGCTTCCATCGTACCGAGAAAAATTTGACACAAGTTCAAAGGATTTTTCATCATCGCGAGGTTAAATTTCCCTTAAAAAATTTATGAGACATTTGTTGTTACAACTTTTGTTAATAATTTTTTAGGAATTTTATTTCCATTTAAACCGTTTTTATATTTAGTTTGATCAACTAAATCCAAATTTTCTTAAAATTCTTTAAACAGAAACTGATGAACCAAAATTAGTTCCCTAAATTTTCGTCACAAAAACACAATTTAAGACCAATTCGTAGATATGATGTCTACAAGGTACTCGTAAATACACAAGATCTTTTTGTAACAGTTGCTCCAAATAGCTGCTCGATTGTATCAGCCAAAATTTGAAGCGGTTGTGTCGCAACAAAGTGCTTGAATATTATCAGATTATCCCCATTTTTGAACACGCTCAAAAATTTCCTGAGCCTGAGTAACTCCTTCCATCCGGTAATGCCGGTACGTTTAATATTTTTTCAACAATCTTGCTTCGAATAACTGTAGGCACTCGGGCCACCTTTTACAAGATTGTATACAAGATAGTCCATCAGGTATTAATTTTCTATTTTCCGGATAACTACTTCATCCGTTCAGCCGCGTCCTTCCGAATTTTCGTCTTACTTTCAATTAACGAAGTCTTGTTGCGAATCAAACTATCAGAGTCTACTCCTAGGGCCATCGCGACAGCTGATATTATTCTAATGGAATTTCTATAAGAAATCTTACAGTTGCCGCGAGTAGCAACAACATGATCCGTCAGAATATTTATTGTCCCTCTCACGTTTCGTTTCATAATTTCGCCCCTGTGCTTCAAACATTGAATCTACGCTTTGCTGAGACATTGACCTCGGTGTTTCGCCACTTCATGGTAGCTCCGAAATACTTTTTGAGCTCGGTGGTGATTCGACATTATCAGATATTGATGATGTTTTATTTATAGATTGAAATGTAGCAGTATCAATATCTTCCTCAAAACAGGTGTTTCTGAATTTAATTGCGGTCCCACTATCAAATGTTTTTTGAGTATTGCAATGAGCTATATCAAATGGTTTTTCAAGGCATCGGGAAAATTCTTGCTCGCGTTCTATATTTGAGCTTTTTTTGTAAATCTCTGTACGTATAATGAAGTTTTTCTAATTTTTTTACACATCGATCTTTTTTTCGTACTTGAATTCCAGTTCTGCTCCAAAATTTGCACACTTCTACCACTACTGGGTAACTGGCTGCAAGTGTTTTTTGTTGTTGTCTGGTATGGCAATATAATTTCAAGACTTTTATTCGTTGGTAATGCAAGTCCACTAATCGAATCACGCGGTTCATTCAAAATTTGAATCACGTAAAATCATCGTTCGATTCATTTTTCATCAGTGAATTTCAATTAAAATAATTAAACTAACTTAATTAATTCAACATAAGTAATATTCAAGATAAATACCATTTAAAATATCACGAAGTATAGATGAACTATATTCCTGTACTGACTTCGAAAATATAACGATATCGTCCATGTAGACGAAACATGATTTCTCTTGAAATGCAGTCCATGACACGTTGGAAAGTGCTTGGAGCATTTTTTAAACGGAAGGGCATTCTCAGATATTCGTAGTGCCCATTTTAACGGTGAAAGCTGTTTTCCCCATCAAAGGTTCATGAAAATCCTTGCGCGAGATCTAAAAATACGCGCATTTACCTAAGTTGTCTATGATTTCCTCAATTCTAGGCAATGGATATTTGCCTTCTATGTTTTTTTCTCACCCTAAATCAAACCTATTACTGAAACTTCAACTAAGCAAACCCGGACGGATAATACGAGGACGACCCTGGCTAATACTAAACACAAGATACGTTTCGGCTGCTGGAACGTGCAAACGTTATACGAGAGCTCCAAATTGCAGCAGGTAACTAAGGAATTTCTCAAATATAATCTACATATTTTAGGTATATCAGAAGTACGTTGGTTGGGGAAAGGAGAACATCCCACACAAGGTGGAGAACGACTACTTTTAGTGGTAATGAATCTGGAAAACACGAAAGCGGTGTAGGATTTCTACTCAGTAAACATGCTAAAAGAGTCTAATCTCATGGACACCAATAAACGAAAGAGTAATAACAGCAAGATTCTACACCAGGTTCAGAAAAGTAACTTTTATCCAATGTTACGCCCCAACCAATAACGCTTCTAAAGAGGATAAAGATGAATTCTATGACATCCTCGAGAAAACTATAAAAGACGTAAACAGCGGTGACATAAAATTCTCATGGGCGACCTTAATGCGAAAGTAGGCGCTCAAAACGAGAATTTGGAAGAAATTATGGGAAAAAACGGCGTTGGGCAGATTAACGAAAACGGCACATACTTCACACAGTTCTGCTCCAACGCGAACCTGGTAATAGGGGGTACGCTGTTCCCCCACAAACAGATTCACAAGACAACGTGGGTCTCGCCAGACAAAAACCCACAACCAAATCGATCATATCACAATCTCTAGGAAATGGAGATCGTCATTACTCGATGTGAGGAACAAGAGAGGTGCTGATGTAGCCAGTGACCACCACCTAATAGTTGGCACATTGAGAATAAAACTAGCAGTACCCAAGCAACCAGCCGATATGAAACGAATAAAACTAAATATAGAGAAGCTACGCATTCCACAAATAGCAAAATCCTTCAAGGAAAAATGCAAGAGACAATAAACCAAAAATCAGCACAAAAATGGGAAAATATGGCCGACAACATCATTGAAGTCGCCAAAACAACAATTGGAGTGAAAAGCAGGCAAAGGAAAGAATGGATCAGCGAAAACACGTGGTTGCTGATAGAAGACCGAAAGAGGAAAAAACACCTGCTACTCCAAAATCTTTCGCAAGAATATAGGGCAGCAGCACAGGTAGAGTACACAGGCCTTTGCCAAAAGGTCAAAAGGGAAGCCAGAAGAGACAAACGCAGGTGGATAGATGATATTTGCAGACAAGCAGAAGAAGCAATGCTCAACAACAACTCGAGAGAACTTTACAACCTCACAAAGAAACTGGCCAATAAGTACTCTACACGCACACACTTCATTAAGTCAAAAAACGGCCGCCTGTTAGTTGAGTCAGACAAGCAGCTCGAAAGATGGAGGGAACATTTCTCCGACATGCTCAGCGCAAACGAAACAATTAACTGGGAGCCAGAGAATAACCCAGGTAGACAACTGAACATTGACTCGAACCCGCCTTCAGTCGCGGAGATAACTGCAGCTATAAAGACGCTTAAGAACAACAAAGCAGCAGGAGCTGATAACGTTCCAGCGGAACTACTAAAAGTAAACGCCACATGGATGGCAAATGAACTATACCACTGTATTAAGGAAGCATGGAACAACAACAAGATTCCGACCAAGTGGAAAGAAGGGCTAATCATCAAGCTTCCCAAAAAAGGTAACTTGACCGAGTGTAACAACTGGCGTGGCATAACGCTATTAAACACAATTAATAAGATTATCGCGAAAATCGTCCAAACAAGATTAGCGGAAACTATAGAAAACACCCTGCGCCCGAACCAAGCAGGTTTTCGGCCGAATCGCTCATGCATCGATCATATCAATACCCTTCGTATAATTATCGAGCAATCAGTAGAATGGCGATCACCACTATTCATCGCCTTCATCGACTTTGAGAAAGCATTCGACAGCCTGAACCACGACGCTTTATGGAGGATCCTTAAGTCGCGAGGTGTACCAACAAAGATAATAAGCATCCTGCAAGAACTCTACACTGATGCAAACTGCAGTGTGTTACACAACGGTGAAAAAAGCGAAAGTTTTACGATACACAGAGGAGTAAAACAAGGATGTGTCATATCCCCATTACTATTTAACATCGCCTTAGACTACATACTAGCAAAGGTAGACCAGAACAGGGATGGGTTGCGCTGGACACTAACCTCGCACCTCAGCGACCTGGATTACGCCGACGACATCTGCCTGATGTCACATACGTTCGAAGGCGTGAGCCGACAGCTAACAACATTAGCAAGGGAGGCAAGTAAAATTGGCCTAAGAATAAATATTGCCAAAACAAAAGAAATGCGTATAAATACAAACAACACCTTAAAACTCCAAATAGATAATACGGAAATAGAAGAGGTCAAGGAATTCCTATATCTAGGAAGTATAATTGACATAAAAGGGGGGACCGACGCAGATATAAACAACAGAATAAAAGAAAGCCCAGCAATCCTTCAGAATGCTGAGCACAGTATGGAAGTCAAGCGTCTATACACTAAGAACAAAACTGCGCATATTCCGCACAAATGTAAAATCCACCCTTTTATATGGATGCGAAACATGGAGGTCAACGAGCTCAAGCACACACAAACTCCAAACCTTCATAAACAAGTGCTTGAGAATGATCTTGCGCATATTCTGGCCAATGACAATCTCCAACGATGAGTTGCACCGTCGATGTGATGAAACTCCCATTATAAATCAAATACGCAAGAGAAATGGGGGGTGGATTGGGCACATCTTGAAGAACGCCGGAGATATCGCCAGAAGTACGCTAGAATGAACCCACAGGGGAAGAGAAGGGTTGGTAGACCGGCCGAAATACCTGGCGAAGATCCACAATAGAGGAGCTCCAGAGGAAACCAAAATATGGGCGCAAGAACGAAGCAAGGCGGTTGCCCAGAGAGCAGGAGTCGTTGGAGGCGCTTAGTGAGGCTCTATACTCCACATAGGAGCCAAGAACATTATATATATATATTAGCAAACTTAGAAACCTCTTTTTAACAATATAAAAAACATTTATTGACCAAAAATAACTTTAATGACACTTAGTTTTCTTCCTTACAATTTTGGCATACTACCATAAAATGGTCATTGCACACGTGTTTTTAGCATTCCGCTTTGGTTTTCCTATCCCTGGTTCTTGGACACATGTAGCACCTTTTGCATGGGGTAGATCGGCCTACTTCAGGAACAGATTCTTGGGTCTGACTTTCATGACGAATTTTTGGACGTTTTTGCAGCGGTCGAGGTAATGTGGGTGTGGGTATGCTACATCTTGTTGCTTGGTGAGGTTTAACTAAATCGACAGCCAATCGTTTCAGAAATACCCTTCGGACCATGTTAGGGTCAATTTTAGACTTGTATATGACATAGGAATTGATACCTGCTACATTAAATCAATGAAGAAAAAAGAACCACCATTGGCCATCTTTTGGTACGTCTTCCTACATTATAACAGGCACACATTTGGTCGTTTGTATCAACCCCACTTTTCGTTTTATTATAATAGTGTTTAATCTCTGGCTTTCTTTTATCACTATTAGAAGTTATGGATCGATTGTTAAATAATAAGAAATATTTTCACTTTAATATTTCATTTTATTTTCTGCACCGAAAAGAATATCGTTCTCTTACGAGTTCTCAATCGTAACTGACTTAAAACTTTGCAAAAACATAAAGCCCAGTGTTACCAACTCTCAAAAATATTTATCCCTAAAGTTGGTGACAAAAACCCCTAAAATCGCCCTAATTCATATGTTTCCCCCTAAAAATACATAAATATAAATTCATAATGATTTATTTTATTTACATTAAATATTTCATCTTCATCTGAAGATTCAGATTTTTTAAAATCATACATGTTAACATTAAATAAATTTAACATTTTATTGGATGGATTAAAAGTTACACAAGATCCATCATTTCGATTTAATGTAAATCGGACCATTAGGATGTTTTGCAACATTTTAATAGATAGTCTATTCCGTAACTTATTTTTAACGATATTATAGATAGAGAATGCACGTTCGACACTGGCGTTTGAAATTGGAACAGTGACAAGTGCTAATCCGAATTTTGAAATATTTTCAAAACGTTTACAGCCAGCTGCGTCACATTATAAACCTCAAAGTAAAAATCAGCTGAAGAAGAGGTATTGCTCCATTTTTTATTACTCAATTGGTGCCACTCAGATTCAATGTCATTTTTCTCGCCATATATATGACTTCTTTATATATGACATAAAGTAAAGCCAAACCTTTGACTCATGCATACAATACTCCTATTATATACCACAGATTAAGACTATATCTTATTAACAATAATAAAAGTATTGGATAGCCCTGATTAAATTTTGTTATTTTGCCGTTATATATAACGACGCATATTCCAACAATCACCCTCAATATTATCATCATGATGCATAGTGGATAAAAAAGAACAGCTTTGTTGGGTTTTGGGACATAGGAGCACAAAGTCGCATGTTTTTGGAAACCAAATAAGGTAGAAGTTACTTCACGTGTCTTTGCCGGTAGGAAACACTTGGGTATTTCGGCCTTATTTTTTCTCATTGTCCCTACCATTGTAAGCTTGTGTTCATCGAGTAGTGATTTGGTGAATTTATGAAGCTACCTAGAAAACCAGAACGATAAATTGAATATTTAAAAAGTTATGAACCTGCAAACAGGCCCTGGGATGTTCGACACTCCACGCGCCCACTTACGGGTTAAGGATTCGACATTCAAAATGGAATTACACAAATGCCATTTTTTGATTCACAGATTGATACAGGAATATGAATGTTACTTATATTAATTTCAGGTAAAATTACTGGACCTTCTGGACTAGTTACTGGTATTTTAATTGATTTTTGAGTGTTGTGTCAAAATGTTAAATTTTGTCGGATTGGAAAGGTATTTTAATATTTTCAATTTCCAGTTGTTTGGTTTGATAATCAATTCTTGCACCAAGATTCATTAAATCTTTTGGTTAAATTTCTTGCGTTTCAATGGTGCTCTTGGTGAGTGAGTAAGTCTTCTATACATGATTTTCTTTCCTTGAAACTTCGAATCCCTTTCTGCGCTTGTCGCTCTACTGAGACGTACACTGCATTCACATCGATGCAAGACTGCACCTCCATTATATATATATATATATATATATATAGTATTATAGTATTATATTTTATATAAGCTGCATACATCAGTATGGGTCTTATCATGGTCTTGTATATCCTCAGCTTTGTTGCATGCCCGACGGTTCGTGGGCATTGCCTTCTTAAAGATTTACAGATCATTATTTGGCGGATCAACCGTATTCTAAATTTGGTTTACAATTTGCTTCCATTTTCTTCTGTTCCTTGATTTCTCTTACCACTTTGTTCCGATGCGTGTGAGATCGTCTTTGACGTGTTGGTACCAGTTTTCTCTAGGTCTTCCTCTCTTCCTGCTGGATGTTTGTTGCCATTCAGTAATTTTCCATTGTATTGCATTTGGTTTCATCCGCATGATATGGCCGGCCCGTCTTAATACCTGCTTCTTGATTAATCTCGTGATGGTTTCTCCTTCCATTATATATTCCAATTCCTGTTTGGTTATTCTTCTGATTGTGTCATCATCCATTTTGCCCACTTTTGCCCCCATTTACGCTGCATCTCTTGTACTTGTGGTTTCCTGATCTAAATGAGCCGGTTCCTCGTCTCCTGTGTATCAATCTTTTGCCTTCTGTATTTATGTATAGTACAACTTTTCTTCTTTCTTCTATGATTTCCCTCATCGTTTCTTCAAGCAGGTATTTTTGTAGTGGTTGGTTTCTTATTGTTCCCTTTTTTTTTGTACATTTCTAAGTATGTGATCGATTACAAGTGTGAACAATGCGGCTGATTGTGTAAATCCTTGCCTTATCCCTTTACTTGATTTCCAATAACTTTAAAATGTCATGATTGTCAATAATGCTAACATGCTAAAAATGATTGTTTTTGTGATATTATTAAACCGACGCCAGTTCATCGCGTCGTCCAGTCAACTCTTCAATTTTTGATGCTGCGTTTGATTCCATTTCTATGCCGTAACGCATATCTGGTGTTAATGCATCTTTAAATTATTGATATATTGATTGTTTTGCCAGTCCCTTTAAATTTGTTATTTTGGTCTTGATGTGATGTGCTCTCTCTGACTGGTGGTGAACCAAACCTGTGTGCGATTGGTCAGTAGACTCTTTAGATATATCTAAATACCGCGACAGACCAGTGCAAACATTTTTTATAAAATTCGACACAATGTAATGGGCAAGGTACAATTTTAAATCTATGCAGCAAATAATCGGATTTAATCAAAGAATCATAGGCATGATATGTAAGAAAATCGTTGTCTTGGAAACTAAAGTTTCTCGAGCAATTTTTCAACTTGAGCCTCTTTCCTCCGTTTCTCGCTAACAACACTTCTAACCACCCCAAATCATTACAGTTTTTCCGCGTTAATCATTTGTGCCATCGGATAATTTTTTGTTAAGTGCAAACTGTGAAACATTCTGGAAAGCGTGATATATTTTTCCGGTTGCTGTATTTGAACCGCGGCATTCCGCCTTTTCGAAACTGACCCTTCCTATACTTGTATGTAATGCTCACCGTTATTATGCCACCATAGGCTGATCAGTTTTTAAGCATGCTTTTACATAAAATGCACACCGCTGTTGCGTGTTTCGTAAAACCTCTGCCTCCGTGACAACAACAAATATGATTTTAACCGTTTCGTTCACAAACTTCAAAATTGGAAACTAACAAGTGCCATTTTGGTTTCTTCTGTAAACGAGTTTGTTTTGTCGTGACATTCAGGACATAGTTTTGAACAAAAGTTTTACATCATTTTTCATACCTTCCAGTTATATAGTACTGTTTAATGCGTTTGTACGTTCTGGTGAACCACAATGTCCTGCTAAGCATGATGAATGATTTTCAGAAAAAGGGATGCTGGCTGGTATTTCGTCTGTATGTTGGTAATTATATTTGGAAATATATTCCTGTTTATTGCTCGAACTTTTTTTCATTTTAATTTGTTACAGTTGCTGCTTAAACAGTGGTATACTTATTGTGTTGATTTGATTAGTTATTAAATGGTTTTTCACTTAATATGGTATGAAGATACCTGGATATGTGGCCTTGTCCCAATAGAAGTTTTATAAATAAGATATATAGGTGAATGTAACCAGTAATGTAAAACCAATTAAGCGACACTTTGAAAGTAATTTTGATATTGTGACTAATTATTACAGCAATCATTGCAAAAAGAATTACATATGTACGCTTCCCTTTTGTCTACCATAGAATCAATAAGGTAGTTTGGTTCCAATTTTCTTAATGTACGTGCTAGATTTCCTTTTTAATTTAAGAAATGAATGCGGAAAGTGAACCAATAAATAAAACAATTCTCTCTTTATGACGCTTTCACTAAATATGAAACATTTCATAATGTTGTTATCAAATTTAAGAATTAAATATAATTTTCAAATAGTACTTGAAAAATTAAAAAGAATTGGCATTCTTGGTAGCTAAATTTTATCCATTTCAGGGACTCTATGTCTATATTAACCAAGATTGAACTACGGTGCTATTTTCGGGAGAAAACGTCATAGTATCTCATAGAGTATCACCATCAGTATTTTCTACAGCCCTTCATACCTTAACAAAACGATCACGTAATCGCCTTTCTTTTTGCTCTTTTCCCTGTGACCCCTAAAGATTTTATATATGGGCTACCAAAGGCATTATCATTTGGTATCTGAAGCTGAATCAATAAATCGAAGGTAAGGATCTTTCTCGAAGTTGCTGATATTTCTTTTCATTTGAATCCTTTTCTATTCATTTTTGGACAATTTTCTATTAGCTGGCTTTTAAGAGCTTTTTCGTCTTGTTTTTCTTAATGCTGTTTTCTTCATTCCAAATATTGCATCCATTCACTGCTTTTACTGCATCAGGTAGGCAACTCTTATTGCGCCTTCTTGCTGCTCTTTAATTGAGATTCAGAGGGCCACCCAATTGCTGATGCAAAATGCTGGGCTTATTGTTGAAGGTGTTTTCAGAAGGAGATTCTGCCTGCGTGCTTTGTGATATTAATGACTGAAGATTTTCAGGTTGAGGTAGTGGCGAGCCAGTACTCAAATGGCCAACGTTGCTAATAAAATCCTCTTTCATTTGATCTGGTGTTTGGTAATTCTCTTCCTCATTTTCATATGGTGTAACATTTTCTTTCAAATCGTGTATATTTTCTTGTATTGTTTCTAGATTGGTTTCCTAGTTAGGCTCTTCTTCAACTGCCGTTTGTATATATATATATATATATATATATATATATATGAATTAGAATTATCACTAACGTGAATACAAAACATGGAAACATAGAATCTCTTTTAAACATTACATTACAGACATTTATCTTAAGACAAATAATGCACGATACACAAATAAATAAGTTATGGAATATTTCTGATACAATATTTGTGGAAGATTTTGTGCTACTACAATTTCTGTTTTTACAATTTGGAAACGATGCTTCTATTTGATGCATTTTTATTTTACTTGTTTGGTCGCTAAATTTATATAGTTGATTTTCGTTCTTTTTCGTCTGTTAGCCATGATTGTCGTATAAGCCTCATTGTCAGAATTGACCTATAAAATAAAGCCTCATAAAAGTACACCGTCACAAATTTTGGATTTCGGCGTGGACCTAACTGAGGGTCTTTGTTAAGAATGTTGACGTGTTTCTTGAAACGCGTTGCAAAATATTCGCTTTGGCGTTGCGATTATAAATTTTGATGGGATTTGGTAAACAATTTAACCCACATATCCTGTATAATAGGAAACCTGCAATCATATAAATCCATAATTATTATTATCTATAATCAATTTGTGCTTTCTGCAAGCGAAGGTACGTTCCCAATCCATCTGCTGTAAGTGGGATGCTGGGTTTGATTGCTAACTACATCAAATATAATTGAGGGCCCTGCTGATATTAGAAACAAAACAGTTTCATTAATAGATCTCAATTACTATCCTGGGAGTATATCCCATTTATTAAAATTATTTTTATTATTAGGTTTAGTTGCGTTTGACGACTCTTTTTGCGAATTTCTTGATAGAATTAAAACGTTAGCACCTGTGTCACCAATAATTTAAAATATATTGTTCTGTTATTTGGATTAAGTTATGGTAAAATGATATATCAAATTACTTTTGTCAGTTAAATTTATTTGGTGTTGTGTATGTAAGATTTTCTGTGTCGATATTCAATGCGTTTAAACGTCTGAGCGCGTGACACTCACGCCGTATTGATTTGTGATGTCATTTGAATGTAAATAAAACCTTGAGAGAAAGTAAGTCGTTAATTGTTTCTACTTTTCCGTTTGAGTTGCTAAATTTTGCGCTGTTACTTTGTTTAATGCTATCGTTTGAAAGTTCTGTTAGTTTGATTGTAATACGTTTGCCCACCTTCATTATTTTATTTTGTTTTAAACAATTTAATTCTTCTAAAATTTGGGGACAATCGCGTTTATCTCCGAATAAATTGATTTAACTGTTCTTAAAGTCGTCAAAGTTGCGAAATTCAGTAAATCTAGTTTGAGCACGAGCTATCCCTTTAAATTGGATTCCATAAATGATAAAATTAACGTGCGTTGGGTGCGTAGGCTTGGCCACAATTTTGAAGAAAACTTTGGAGTTACGTTAATGGGATTTTAAGACAGCAATGCAGAATGACAAATTCAACTTGAGACCGAAATTGGGATTATCGAAGTCTTCACCACCCCGCCGAAACGCGCAGTGAATTGAAGATGCCGTCCTGAGAAATATATTCGTATCTTGATTCCTGGAATCCCAGCCGACTGCGCGCCAATCGTTGCGCTGCTCAGGGATGATCTTGGCTGAACCTTTGAGATGACCAATTTGGCTGCAGCCAGCACAATGTTTTTTTATTTTAACTCAACTTGAGCGATATTTACCACTCGCTAACGAATGTAGAATTGAATCAGGTGTAGCCTTTCAAAAGCTTTTGACCTTATTTCCCTTGTGTAATAGTAACTGGCTCTTCTCCCCTGTCTTAGAAAATCTTATATACTTAATGTAACAATGAAAGTGTGACGTTACACTGAGAGTTTTGACCTTTTGACAATACCACTCTTATTATTGAGTGTATTATAACGACACGTGCGCCAAAAAATTTAAAAATCTGATCCCTCCCTGTTCTCTTTCTTTTTTATCTCCTCCTCTCTTACTCTGCTTTTCTTCCTTTCTTTCTCTCTCTCTCCTTTTTCCTAAGGTTCTCGTTTCTATATTTACTTCTTTACTCTTTATTGCCTTCACTCTGTATCATGCAAACCCAAATTACCACCTCGCTGATATTTTTATATTTGAGAAAAATGCCTCCTACACCTGGGATTCGATCCGTGTCTGCTAGCATGCCATTTTTTTTTAAGATTAATAAACTCTTTATTTACAAAAATACAATTACAAAATATATATATACATATTGCAATATGGTTTATATATTTATATTTACAGTGTTTTGCTTATTACCTACGAGACGTTTACATAAACAGATACTCATTCTTCATTTTATTTGTGTACAGTCTTATTGTATAGCAGTCTTTTCGTGTATACTATCTTATCAGGTCATATTTACATGTTAATTATTATAATAGGAAAAGTGAGCTGGAAAAACCTATTTGGATACAGTTGGGATTTGATTTTACCATGGGTTTAGGAAGATAGGTAGATGTTCATACGGTAACTTGTACTTGCCAGGAGATCTTTGCCTCGTGATATTTTTAACTAGTGGGTTCACATGATTTGTCGTTCGGTGATAGAATTTATTGCTGTTTTCGTCAAGATAGTCTAAAAGAGGCAATATGTTACATTGCCGCTGAATTGTCGTATTTTTTGTGTATCGATCTGCGTTTACAACCATTCGTAAACATTTGTTCTCGAATTGTTGTAGCTTTTTACGGTATGTTTTGGCGATGTTATGTGCCCATGCTGGGGCTGCATATTCTAGAAGTGGCCTTAGTGTAGCTTTGTAAAGTAACAGTTTGTTTTTGACAGTAAGTACGCTGTTTCTATGCATTAAAGAGTACAATTGCATTAGGGCCGCATTTTTCTTTTAAGGGATGGTGTTTTCCGTTACGTTTTCTGAAAGTAAGCTTTTGGTCAATGGTCACTCCCAAATATTTACCCGCTTCTTCTTCTGGAATTTGTTGAGAGTTTAAATTCACAACGGTGTTGTTAGTGCATTGTAATTTCGTCTTCTGTCGCTGTTAGGTAGTTCTGATTTATATTAGGTTTACTTTATTTTCCACTGTTTATAAATTTCAACCGCTACCAAGTGGTTCGTAAAATATTACGACCAATATTTTCGCGGGCTATTCAGAGCTGCTATATAAAATGGCATCATCTCGCGTAAATAGCGCAAGTTTCAGGCCGTTTGTTTTTGGGCAAAGTCGTTGATAAATAAACCAAAATACTTGGTCCCAGTATTATGATTCTTGTGAACGCCTGCATTTAGATGGATTTGGCTTCTGGATTTTTCACTTTGATATTTTTACGCAGAGTTTGCGGTCTGTTAGAAGCTATGAATTGATGAACAAAATTGCTCTGAGTAGATTAATTGGATCAGTTTGTAAATTAGTCCGTAATCCTACACGGTGTCAAACGCTTTTCATCGTCTAATAGGCCATGTGAACAAGCAATTACTCTTTTGTTCCAGGCTTGTTTGACAATTCAGTCACTCTGGTCAATTGATGTGTAGTAGAGTGTCCCAGCCAAACGCTCAGCAGCAATATATTTAGTGTGTACTTTTATTAAGATTTGCTGTGGAATCGCGGTGTTCTGTAAGTTTACCTAATGTATTGGCGCAAACTTATGTGGACGGTAGCTGCCTGATTCGTGTTGAGATTTTTTTGGTTTTGTGAAATGTGTACGGCTTCGCCAATTTCCACAATTTTGAAAAATACCCTAATCTGGTAATACTGGTGCTGGATCATATTGCTGTGCTGGAACAACAAGTCTTTTCGAAGGTTTCGGAGTACTCGCGTTTTGCATACCGTCGTGGCCCCGGTGCCTCGGTGGTGGCAGGTAAATGCTTTATGTAAATGCGCTTATGTCTGCCGGTTTGACGAAATATTTTCCGCGATTTGTGGCGCGTCTTCGTAAAGGCACAAAGTTATCAACCCCTTTGGAGCTATTTCAATTTATGAGCTTGTTGGTCATTCGATCGTCAATGGTGATCGATGCGAATTTGTTAAGTAAGTACAGTTGCTTGTGGTTAATAGCTTTAAAACGCGAATCCGCTTCATTTCGCATTTTTTTTAATGGCGATACTGTATTGTTAGAATACCGTTTGATGGACGCTAATACTTCCAAATTGAGTTGTTTTTAGGTGTTAATGTTTTAAGCGGTTTGAATCTACGCTTTCGTTTTATGTTCCTGCAATTCCCGCTCTTTTACCTCATGAGAGGTGTATATTTCCGGTGTAGAGTTGGATCTCCAGTAGTGTTGATGGCCCTCTGGCGAATTGTATTTCTATGTTTCGCATTACTAACCTAGTGTTTGCGGGTAATCTTGGTCAAAGAACGCTGTAAATGCGCTTTCTGCTTAACGTGTAAGTATCTGGCTGCATTTGTTTGTCTGCAGTATTTGGGAACTCAAAGTGCTCAAGTCTGTTGCCGAAAGCTTAGAGTTGGGAATTTCCGGTAATTTCTAATCATTTTTTCCTGAAATGAATTCAAAATCATGCTGTGGTAGTCCCATCCTTGTGAATGATTTCGTTCTCAAAAGTATGAGTCGGTAATCAAATCGAATAAAATGGTGGCAGATGAATGTGAGTTAAGCCTCATTCATGGTTGCAGGCTTCTTCTTCTCCCGCTAAGGTTTTAAAGTGGCATCCAATGGGTCCAGGGTACTGCCATTAGCTACCTGGACAGTGTGGTCTGGAAATAGTATGCAAGCATTGCTTGCGCTCACATAATTCATAACGACATTCCCATTTACATCATTTGAGAAACAATTCCAAAGTCTATGTTAACATTAAGGTCGTTGGCAAGAATTGTATTTTTAGGTGGGTTATACCATGTTGTTATGGTAATATTATTGCTAATTTTTATTTGTAGTAATTCCAGATGATTTAAGTTATTATCTACTATTTGAACAAATGAGATATCTTTGCGGATTATTAATGCTACGCCACCACCATTAGCATCGCGGTCTTTCCGCAATATTTCAAAATTTCTTAGTTTTAGTTTATTTGTGCTGCTAATTTTAGTTTCGTTAATAGCCATTATGCGCACGTTGTGATTGATTAAAAATAACTGAATTCTTCTATTTTGTTTTGAATTCCGTTGGCATTCCAAAGATGTATAGTTAAATTAATCATGAATGCTTTGCGTGAATGTGATAAAAATATGAAACTTTTCAGCAGTTGTTGTAGTTCCCACTAGTCTATTATTTAGATCTTTTACTAATTGCAGCATTCTAGTGATGTTTATTGTTTGGTGCAGTATATTAATTTCTGCCATTAGATCATTAAAACTTTCAAAATTTGGTTTCGTGTTTGTGGGTGGTACCTTAGGTGCGTTTGGAATTGTTGTTGGTAATGGTATGGCGGAGGATGACATATCGCATGCAGGAAGTTTTGGAAACTCTTTTATCGCTTGATAATGTGGTACCTGTTTTAGCTTGTTGTTGGTCGATTTCGATTCATTGGTGCTGCGGCTGTTGGGTCCTGGTTTGTTCTTCTGTTTTCCCTTTTGGGTCTTTGCTAGGGCCTCCTTGTACGCGATACACTCCGTGGAGTTCGCAGGATGAGGTTGCAGGCAGTTTGCGCACTTGGGGGGCACACTTTTTAGTTGTTTGCATTCGAAGGATGCATGTTGTTCACCACACTTCAGACACACGTATTTAGCATTGCAGTTCGTGGTTGCATGACCCCATTCCTGGCAACGCTTGCATTGCGTGATAATCTTTTTATTTCTGTAGTAGGCCCAGCGAATTCTGGTGTGCCCAATAAAACAGAAATTCTTGTTTAATTCTTGTACGGAGTGGTTTTCATTTAGAAGAACCATGTACACTGGATCTCTGGTGTTCTTTAATCGCATTACCCGATCGGCATTTATTTTTGTTTTGATCTCTTGTAGCAGTTCATCTTCGTTGAGATCCGTGTACAAGTTGTAAATAATTCTGGCTGTTTTTCTTTCATCCTTTGGTGTATAGGAGTAGTAGTCCGAGCCTGCTTCATTTAGGTGGTTGATTAATTTGCTGCGATCTTCCTTCAGTTTGCAGTAGATGGTTGTTCTGTCTGACCCAGAACTTATCTTTCCCAATAACGTCGATAATAATTTTTTCGAATTCGGACGGCGAGTTTGGGCGGCTTCGGATTATAATTAGTGGTGGCTTTTGTTGCTTTGGTTGCTGAATTTCAGCGACATCCATCTCCTCGTTGTCTTCAAGAGCACTAAACATGTTGTTCGTTCTTAGATTATAATGCGTTGTTGGTAGCTGCGCTTGTAGTCGCGAAGCCGTGCTGGGTTTTGTTCCTAGTGTTGTTGGATTCATGTCCATTTTAATTTTCTTTGATGCAATTACACAATCAGAGCCATCAGACTCTTCCGATTCTACTTCTATTGCTTTTTTAGCAATGCTTAAAAGTCTTTCATTTACTGGAGCCATGACTCCATTAGTTTTAAATTTAACTGTACCCAACAGAGTTGGGCACGGTTTGTCAGTTGGTTGTTTAGCTTTAATTTCGAACGCACTCTATTAATTTCGGATGCACTAAGTAAAGAGCTCGGCTCGCTCAGTTATTGCTCAGACACGTCCGTCACCCACGATGGTTGAAACGGAACTCCTCGCTAGCATGCCAGCAGGTGCACGTCTCCACTCGACCACCGAGTGTTTTTATCATTATTATTTGATTCATCTATTTATGTTTCAACTTTTATCATGTTTTTAAAACAACAACAAAATTCAAGCAACAGTTATTCTATACCAGCGCCATACTTTTTAATACTGAAAACGACAAGGATGGTACCAAATAGAAATGTGAATAAGACTATAAATGTAACAAGTGTTTTATTAAAAACTTATAAAAATACATACATAGTTTTTAATCAAGAAAACAATTTACGTCTATCAATTCCCGTAGCAGTAAAGACTTGCCTTAAAGTACGCGCATATCCAACACATCCGCTATAGGTATTGTAAACTCCATGGATCGGGCCCACACAAACTTCTTCTGGGCACCAACGTTGTTTATCTGTAGGAAATAATTATAAATCAAAGTTTCTCCTATATGTCGATGGGCACGCACGCTGTGCACATGTACTCGTAGACCAACACGACTTATATTCAGTGACGGCCGACGGAACATCACACGCGCACCGGTAAACCGACGATTAATTCGCGATTGTCGTACACTCAACGCGTGCAATTAAGTAGTAAAACCACGTCCCCGGTGTGTACTGGCAATTGGGTATTGAAAATCGATGAATTTTCTTATTAACGATCTAAAGAATCAAAAATAGTCGCGATGAACACGCGATTCATTGTGCACATTAATTAGTTTTTAATGCAATTATATAAAAATACCAACGGAAACAAAATTTTTACTCATAAACTCCACAGGGGGGAACAATTCACATTCATCCAATAAGGATAATAAGCGATCAGAAGATGTTCATCGGTACTTGCGCATGCAGAAGTTAAGAATTCGGGTAATACCCGATTCAAAGAAATACGCATTAGATGTTTAAAAGTAATATGCCGCACAAATGATATTAAGTCTAAAGGTTCTAAAATTAGTGAAGATTACTTCGGGTCATAACATTGGTTTGTTATATGAGGTGAATACAGGTATGTTTTGAGCACACATACGTGAGTTTGATCTGATTTGTTTGTAATGCTCTAGCGAAGTGAAATTGGAATACGTATTTATGTTTAATATGCCATATTCTCACATATATTTATCATATTCTTTCTTTAATTTTTCATTTTTGGCAAATTGGCGTTCGAGTTGCAGAAATCTTGCGGCAGCACGTTGTTTGGATACTCCTAAGACCGATTGGTCAGTACGTAATGGAATGCTGACCGTATATTTGCCATCCTCTCCGTGAACCGTGGTTGTTTGAAAGTGCTGCTCGCATTCCTGCTCTTCGATTGTCATGTTGTTGGTTGTGATTGGACACTTATCCAATATCCATTCTGCACATATTAGTTCCAAATCAATCATTTTCAATGATGTTCTTTTCATAGAAACAAAAATCATAATCCATTTCTTTGATCAAATTCTGAGATGGTATCCAGCAATAAGGATTGCTTTTATAGGTCTTAAATATTACATTTTTAACCTCATCTGTTATATCAATGCCCAAATTCTCTTCATATATAGGTTGTATACAGTCTTGACATTTTATATGATAGTGACAAGTTGATTGAAAATTGATATTAAAATTGTCAGATTCCAATTCAGTATATAGATTGGCTGGTTTAAAATTGTTGGTTGATATGGACATACGAGTAGCATATCTATACAATACAGATATAGATGCCTTATGATCTGTTGCCGCATCCATCCATCGATGTTCTAGAGAACCAGAGATTGAGTTTTTATTAGGGATAAGAGAATCAGGATCAAGATCTGTTACAGATCCTAAAATTCCTTTCACTAACATAGCTAAGTTAGAATCTTTCTCAGTACCCCATCCTATTAACGAAAGATTTTGTATTCCAGCTTGCAATAATGGTGGTGCAGTTTTTATCAATTTACTTCCAGCAAATGATACTTTTACATCGGTTTTCTTTCCAAAAAATGACTTGAATGGTCCAACAATGTTTGTTTGAATATCTATTTTTTGAAGAAAATTAGAATGATCCAGAATATTAGTCATAGATATAAATCCAAGATGATGGTTATGATGTGATTGATTTATACATGATTGACCGTGTGAATGACAAACTGCAAACAGCTCAATAGGTTCAGCACAAGTTACACCGGTGATTCTTTTCCCCCATGACAGATCCCTCAATTTTTGTGCCATGAAAACAGAACAATTCGTTGACCATCCTATATCAAGATTTATGTTGCTGAAATTGTGATAAAGAATGCTGGAGAAATAATTCCATTCAAACTTTTCATAAAGATTATGGATATCATCTATAGTTCGTGTAGGTTTCATAAATTCAGAATCAGGATCCATATTTTCATCCTGTAACTCTTTTAATGTTCTTTCAATGTTCTTCCATTATCTTTAATCACGAGACCCACATAGTAGATGTATTATTGATTTTCTTGAGGACTTTTGATGCTCTCCCTATAACTGTAGAGTTGAGGATCGAATTGGCAGCTCTAGGGTTCAGAGGATTCATACATGTAGTTTCTGTCAACACTGTTTGTTTCTCAACAGCTATTTTAACAAATTCCAAGAAAACTTGATTCGTAAAGTTATGTTTCTTTATTGCTGATCCTGATAAAAAATCAGTAGTTAATTTCTTAATCTTTTCACTAGCAGTAGATGGACTCATTAAATTGATAGAAGTTGGATTTGTTATTAATTTTTCTGGACTTATATAGGATTCAAAATACACTCTAATATCTATCTCAAAACTCCAGAATCAGCATCTAAGTTTTTCATAAAATTTTTAATGATTGATTAATTGATGGTCAAAGGATCAGGAAATCCATGAATTATAAGATCCCCGATACAAATAACTGGATAGCCTCCCAGAACTGAAGGTCTGTATAAAATGATTTGATATATGAAATCATCACGATTCTTCAATTTGTTATAAAAACTGATGGGTATCGAATACGTTTTAAAAAACAGTGACTTCTTGACTTGGTAATCGAAAAGCATTTGAGGTTTTAACCAATTTCTGCCAAGGGAGACGAAAAAATGTATGGATCTGGGATCAGATTCTGGATGCTATTGATCCAGCATCTTGCAGATTGGCAGACCTGGCTGGTTTGCCGTGCCAATAGCCATTTGATCCTCGCACAGTGAATCCATCTTTTTGCCTATTGCGTTGATTTTGGCTGGGAAGCTTGTGTGCAAGGCTGCTGGGGCACGTGCTGAATATTCTTTGCTGCGCCGCAGGGTTGTAAGGCTTCGACGCTACGTAGATAGAAGAGCTTCTTTGGCTTCTTCTCTCCTCTCTTCAAGTGATGCTGTTGCGGATGTAGGTCAAAACTTGCTACTCGATCCACAAGTATTGAGCGAACAGTGCCGTAGTCGACACAGGTTGTAAGGCCGTGGCGGTGCTTTGTTTTTACGAACTCCGTGGAGTCCATGCGAATGGATGTCAGAGTTGATTCCAACAATCCGAATCCGGTTCGAATGACCATGTATACGCGCTGCGTCTTGCTTTGGTGATGACTCCGGTACGAGTTGCCCCTTGGTGTACGTTGGCACGCTGTGCTACGTGGACGGCGCTGGTACGAGGAGTTGGCACGGGTTGTGCTCTGGAGATGACGTCGTGGCGCGGGTTGTAAGGCCGGCCCTTATTACGACACTTACCACGTGCTTGGTTTATAACGCAGGAGTGCAGCGGACACCGAAGATATGTAGCAGGCAAAGGGTGTCTGCACGGCACAGGTTACGAACTAGTTCTAGGATATGTAGCGGAGTACAGTTTAAGAACTAGATCGAGGATATGTAGCCGGCAGAGTGAACTCGCACAGTATAGTTTACGATCTAACTTTATTTTTACAAAACGTACAGCTTATATAATACTTGTTATCAATGTACTTAGATTAATGACCGTCTATAGGGCGGAAGGTCCGACGGTCAAGCGATGGTGCCGAGCGCTCGATGCGTGTTTACCCAGTATATCTACTGTTTGACATTCTTAGTCAAACAGCGTTTATGTAAATAATTAATTCTAGGTAGAAAAGATTGAGGTTGACGATCAGTGCCTTTAAAAGAAACTAATATGTCATCAACAAAGTGATACCAATAAAGGCAGATTTTGAATGAATTTGCAGATTTTATTTTTGTATTTATTTATTTTTTCAAATGCTGCCATAAATATGTCGGCAAGTAACGGATTTAGGAAATTTCCCATTGCTAGTCTTTCCGTTTGGTGGTAAAATTTATAGTTGCATTGGAAGCAATTTTGAAACAAGCATTCAGATAAAAGGAACAAAATTTTATGAATTGACTCGATTTCTAGTAAGATGTTCAATGCGTTCCATGTAATGATTTTTAAATGATTTGATGATTTAGGATCCATAGTGTTTAAGGAAAACTATTAGTTACTCCATCTCCGTTGGAGCGTTGTCTATTTCAGGTTTGAATTTTTGTTGGATGTTTATATATGTATAAAATGTATTTAGGAAGTTGCTATGAATTTAATTTACAGTGCAAGTTATCAAAAAATGTAATGGAGCGATTGTGGTATCTGTGTTATCTGGTCCCGGTGTATAGGTAAATGAGGCTGCTGAGGTGAATGCGTTGGCGGGTCTCGTCTCCTTCGTATAAATTGCCTCTCGTCTGCTCATTCAAAAAATATATATGTACCAAGAATGTTATCGGCTTAACCCGGGGGCGGTTCAGTACGAGCGTCCGAACGAAAACCTTACCGGACAGTTAAGCCGAAGGAGTGAAAGGAGACCACGGGCAGTTCAGCACTAGGGGCTGAACGTACCAAGAATGTTATCGGCTTGACCCGGGGTGGGGGGGTTCAGTACGAGCGTCTGAACGTTGACCGATTAGGGGTCAGGACTAAGATGGCAGAAACCGAATGAGCTAGGCGTGTTCGGTCTGAGATGGTGCAGGTATCGAATGAGCATAGCGTGTTCGACCTGAGATGGTGCAGGTATCGAATGAGCATAGCGTGTTTGATCGAATGAGCGTAGCGTGTTCGATCAAATGAGCGTAGCGTGTTCGACAGGCGTCAGGACTAAGATGGCAGAAACCGAATGAGCTAGGCGTGTTCGGTCTGAGATGGTGCAGGTATCGAATGAGCATAGCGTGTTCGACCTGAGATGGTGCAGGTATCGAATGAGCTTAGCGTGTTTGATCGAATGAGCGTAGCGTGCATTTGCTTGCATTTTATTATTAAAAT